>NC_133327.1:383071687-383321687 GCF_042186555.1 Aquarana catesbeiana
TTCGGTCAGTCAAAGAAGGAGCGGTGAAGAAGGTGGCCGATGCGTTCAGACAATTTTTTAGTCCGCAGCCCCAAGGTATGATTGGTTCCAGCAACTATCGCCAGCGTCTGTTTTACATGGTGCAGGAATACCTAGGAACAAGATCTGACTTGGACACCTTTCCCACCGAAAATCCTCTGGGTTACTGGGTCTTGAGGATGGATCACTGGCCAGAGCTTGCACAGTATGCAATTGAGCAACTGGCCTGTCCTGCATCCAGCGTTCTTTCGGAACGCACATTCAGTGCTGCTGGAGACTTTGCAACCGATCACTGGGTGTGCCTGTCCACCGACTCGGTCGATCGACTGACCTTCATAAAAATGAATCAGTCTTGGATTGCCACCAGCTACCAGGCACCTGATGCTGATGTAACCGAATAATTTTTTTTGAAATATCAGATCCCTTCAAGACTGCCTATACTGATGCTGAGTGACTATCCTGTGATTATCCTCTTCCTCCTCAATGATCATGCTGATAGCTTGTAAGAACATTTTTGGTTCTGGGCGCCGCCACCAGTGCCTAAGGCCCAATTTTTCAGCCCCTGTTTAACAGGGGCGCGTAATTACAATTTTTGATGCAATATTTTGCAGGAGGGTTCGTTGCTGCGCTCAACTAGAGTATCTGTGAGGGGTTGCAGTGTTGTGGCACCAGCACCATTGCCTAAGGCCCAATTTTTCAGCCCCTGTTTAACAGGGGCGTGTAATTACAATTTTTGATGCAATACTTTGCATCAGGGCTCATTTCTGCGCTCCAACTAGAGTATCTGTGAGGAGTTGCAGTGTTGTGGCACAAGCACCAGTGCCCAAGGCCCAATTTTTCAGCCCCTGTTCAATAGGGACATGTAATTACAATTCTTGATCTAATATTTCACAGCAGGGCCCATTCCTGCGCCCACAAAGAGTAACTGTGAGGGCTTACAGTGTTGTGGCAACACCAACACCTAAGGCCCCAATTTCTGCAGAGTATATAGGGCAGGCCCCTACTTTCAAACATCCAACTCCGACTACTACTTGCAAACGGAAGGAGACAACAGGAAGTGAGATGAAATCTACCCCTAGGAAGGGAAATTCTCTCCTGTAAGAGTTAATATGGGAAAAACATGTCTCCTCTCCACTGATGCTTTATCACCAATCCTTGTTTCACTAAAAACCCCAAATTTTCAAAAAATATTTGTCATTGGGACAGAAAGTGAGGTGAAATCTTTAGAAGAGGTGCACAGACAGCAAAACAAAATTTACAGGGGTGATAACCCTTCCCTATGTTTTCCAAAAAGCTTAAAAATAGATTTTTTTGCTTGAGCTACACTTTAAAAATGTACCAGTTCAAAATTACAAACAGATTCTACTTAACAACAAACCTACAGTCCCTGTCTTGTTTGCACCGCCTGTATACTGCTGTTCAGAGTATATAGGGCCTGGGTGCCCCACGCCTTTCCTTTTTTTATTTTGGGTGCAGGGTTCCCCTTAATATCCATGCAAGACCCAAAGGGCCTGGTAATGGACTGGGGGGGGGTACCCATGCCGTTTGTCTCACTGATTTTCATCCATATTGCTGGGACCCGACATTACATTACAGCCGCAAGCAGTTTTAAATTACATTTTGTGCAGGGACTGTTCTAAGCACGGGAAACACATGCCACTTTACAGGCATACAATAGACACCCCCCAGGTACAATATTTAAAGGAATATTTCACTTTTTTTTCACTTTAAACATCATTAAAATCACTGCTTCCGAAAAAACTGTAGTATTTTAAAGTTTTTTTTGCATTGATACATGTCCCCTGGGGCAGGACCCAGGTCCCTAAAGCCTTTTTAGGACAATACCATGCATATTAGCCTTTAAAATAAACACTGTTGATTTTGAACGTTTGACTCCCATAGACTTTAATGGGGTTCTAAAGTTCACGCAAACTTTCGGTCCGTTCGCAGGTTCTGGTGCGAATCGAACCGGGGGGTGTTCGGCTCATCCCTAGTAGTGAGTGTACTAATTATGGCTACAAAGAAACTAACATGTGCTTTTAGGTATACACACTCACTTAACCACTGTCCTGGCCTTAGAACCATGTAAATTCACAGGCAAAGGGATGCAAACACAAAAAGAATTAAGGGAGGTGGAAATCTAACACCTGCAGCCATTCATTTAATGAAAGCATGTTGCTCAATGTTAGAGGCTTTTTTAGAAACTACAATGGGTCTGTTCACACTTGCATATTATTTGCGAGTCTGCAATGAGGCACATTTCACACAGAGAAGGTAAGTTATAAAATAAATCAAACTAACCTAACTTATATTGTCTTAGCCAGGACAGGCATGTTTGTGAGGGTTAGATATTTCACCGCAAGGGTATAACGGAAAATTGAATACTTACCTTTCCGTAATTTTCCTTTCCTGGTGCCTGCCCATGGCAGCATACCCATGGTTGGTTGCTCCGCCCTCTACCAACCCACAGGACCATTTTAACTCTATAAAAAAGAGTTCCTCCCCTTAGTCAGTATTCTTGTAACTAGATTGTAACGCTAAGGATCATTGAAGGGAGGGTGTATGCTGCCATGGGCAGGCACCAGGAAAGGAAAATTACGGAAAGGTAAGTATTCAATTTTCCATTTTCCTGGTGCCTCCATGTCAGCATACCCATAAATAAATAACTCGCTTACAGGGAGGGTACTGCAATAAAGCAATTTAATTAAACAAAAAGCTACAGTACAGATGACTGTAAAGTCCTTTACCCAAACTCTCGTGAAGTAAGGACTGCTGAGTCCACACTATAGTGGGACATGAACGTGCTGAAGGATGACCAGCTGGCCACTCGACAAATTGTCTCAGGGGAGACCCACGCCAAAGCTGCCCAGGAGGAGGCTATTCCACGCGTTGAGTGCTCATTGACCACATCTGGAACTGGGAGACCACTAGCCCGATATGCTCTTTGGATTAACCTTACAATCCAGCTTGCCAAGGTCGTCTTAGATGCTGCCATTCCCTTTCTGGCACCCTTGGGGATGACAAATAGCCTTCCTGAACTTTCCTGAACTGCTGAACTGCTGCGTCAAATTTAGGCAGTGACTTAGGGATCTGGCTATATCCAGCTCATGCAGTTTTGAGGAGGCTGGATCCTCCCCGAATGCTGGAAGAACCCACTCTTGGTTCAGATGGAAGACTGAAGGTACTTTAAGGAGGAACTGATGAATAGGTTGCAACACCACCCTGTCCGGGAAGAAGGTAATGTAGAGTTCTTGTGACCCTAATGCTTGGATCTCTGATACCCTGCGACACGAAGTGATGGCGACTAGAAAGACTGCCTTCAGAGAAATATCCTCCAAGGTGCTTTCTTCTATGGGAGCAAACGGAGGTTTTGAAAGGGTATTAAGCACGCTAGTCAAATCCCATTTGGGGTATAGCGTCTTTCTAGGCGGTCTCAATCTTAGAACTGCTTTCAAGAAACGTTCCACCAGAGGATCTAGCGCTCACCGGGTGTCTGTTAGAGCTGAAAGGGCTGAAACCTGGACCTTAAGCGTATTCAGGCCCAAACCTAAGTTCAATCCACTCTGTAAAAAGAGGAGTATGTTCTGGATTCTGGGGTTTAGAGGATCGAAATGGTTAGTTTCTGCCAATTCCGTAAACTTTCTCCAAACTCTATAGTATGTGGAATTCGTAGATGCTTTTCTGGCCTGTAGTAGTGTTTGAATGACATTATGCAAACATCCTAACGCGCCCAACCTTTTCCGCTCAACTTCCAAACCCTCAAGTCTAGGATCTCCGGGTGCAGGTGACAGAACTTGCCTTGAGACAGAAGATTGTCTATGCGTGGAAGGTGAAGCGGTTTGCACAAGGTCATCTTGATTAGCAACGTGAACCACGGTCTCTTGGGCCAGTATGGAATCACTGCAAAAACTGTGATCGCTTCTGTGGTTAGACGTTGGAGAAACCTCAGTATCAGTGGAGTTGGTGGGTATGCGTATGCCATCTGAAAGTTCCATGGCTGGGTTAAGGCATCCACCCCTGCTGATTTCGGAGATGGGAACCTTGAAAAGAAAAGCGGTGTCTTCGCATTGAGCTGGGAGGCATATAGGTCTATTTGGGGAGTGCCCCATTGTTGGCATATCCAGGAGAAGACCCTCGGATTCAGAGACCACTCGTTGTTGTGGCTGAAAGATCTTGAAAGCTGATCGGCTAACTGGTTCTCTGGCCCTGGGATATATGAGGCTCGTAAGTTGACTAAATTCCTCTTGGCCCATGTCAGAATGGGTGTCACTTCGTTTAGAAGGGACCTGCTGCGCATTCCTCCTTGATTCTGAACATAAGCTACTGCCGCTTTGTTGTCCATCTAGAGAAGGATGGATTTTCCCCTCAGGAAGGTGGCCAGAGACAGGATTGCTAACCAAGCCGCCCTTAGCTCCAAGGTGTTTGATACTACCTCTGTCGCATTGAATTGCCATCTGCCCTGTACCAACTGGTCTTGGTAATGTGCCCCCCATCCTAACTGACTTGCGTCTGTCGTCAGAACAGTCCATGGGATGGGGCCAAGGGGACAGTGAAGCAGAAGGTTGGATGGTCTTGTCCACCACCAAAGGCTGGATTTCATTGTAGGTGTAATCAATATCCTCTGCTCTAGGCGATCTTTCTTCCACTGTGATAAGAAGCCCACCTGGAAAGTCCGTAGATGCCATCTGGCCCATTTCACCATAGGTATGCATGAAGAGAGGGAACCTACCAGGCTTAGACAGTCTGATGCTGTCATAGAATGGCTCACTAGCACCCTTTTCACTTTCCCTATCAATGAAGGGATTTTTTCTGCCGGGAGTGAAACTGCTCTTCCTGGAGTGTTGAAGAATGCCCATAGGTAAATTATCTCCTATGTGGACGTAAGTTGACTTTTGGCGTAGTTGATTAGCCAACCAAACTTTATCAGTGTGTCTAGGACCAACTGTACATGTATCACCAAGGTCTGCCTGTGCTGAGAAAGAACTAGAATATCGTCCAAATAGTGTAGTACTCGAATCCCCTTCTCTCGAAGAGGAGCCAAGATCGCTACTAGCACTTTGGTGAAAGTTCTGGGCGCTGTTGAAATCCCGAAGGGAAGGTATTGTAATTGAAGATGTAAGTCGCCTATTCTGAACCGAAGAAAAGGTTGAAACTGAGGGCGGATAGGTATGTGCAGATACGCATCCTGAAGGTCTATGGACGCCATCCAATCTCCTGGCTGAACAGATAGAATGACCATGTTTAAGGACTCCATCTTGAAATGTTCCACCCGGATATACCTGTTCAGCCTCTTCAGGTCTAGCACCGGCCTCCAACCCCCCGAATTTTTGGGGGCCAAGAAGACTGGGGAATAAAAGTCTAAGTGCTTCTCCAAGTCTGGAACTGGTACTACTGCCTGCTGGAGAACAAGCATTTTGACATATTGAAGAAGGGCCTCCTTCTCTCTGGAGGTTGGAATCTTGGGGGCCTGAAAGGAATAGAGGGGAGGCTGCCTTTTGAATCCCCAGAAATGACCTTGACAGACCGTGGACACTGCCCACCGGTCTACGCAACCTTCCACCCAAACCCGGGCAAACGCCTTTAGACGGGCTCCTACCGGACCGGTTTGGGTGGAGAGGGCGTCAAAAGGACTTCTGGCCATCAACTGTGGATGTAGAGGCTTTTGGTTTAGCCGACCTCAGAAAGGTAGCTTGTGAACCTTTCCAGCCCCTTCTATACTCCCTTCCCGGACGGTAGGATCTGGAGTCCTTCCCTCTTAACTGGCCCACTGGGCGGTTTGCAAATCTCTTCCTCCTGCTTCTGTCAAGGGCCACCATACTCCGGTGGCCCTTGAGATCGAAGTCAGAACTACCGCCGGCTTGCATGCTCCCCCAGCCGCCTGATGTTTTTTTCAGGTCTGAGTCAATCCTTCGGTCAAGGACATCTTTAAAGCAGACTGCGTCTTCTAGTGGCAAGATCGAGTTTCTAGCCAACCTTATAACTGAGGCGTCCACAGTTGGTACAGCATCAAAAAGTTGCGCATCTGCTTCTGCCAGTGGATATAACTTAAGAAAATGATTATACGCCATAGGTCTTCTGTCTACCTTCTGCCATTCATCTGTTATCACCTCCTTGATTTCTTCCATCAAGGGAAAAATTGATACCTTCTTTTTCAGATGTGGGAAATATTTCTTTGTTTTAGAAGGTGGCTCCGGATTTTCCTCCCACTGGATTGCATCCTTGACCGCGGTTATGAAAGGCTCAACTAGAGCGAAGTCAAAAGCTGAAATATTGCTATCCACCCCTTCCGCCTCGTCTTCAGAATCCACCTCTGCGTCCGAATGAGGAGTGGACACGCTTACTGCTGCTTCAGGCGAGGGTGGGTTAATTTGGTCTTGGGAGAGGGCCAACTCCCTGATTGAATCCTTGATCAAGCTCTTAATTGATTCCAGAGACTGCTGCTTATCTTTCTCTTTATCCCCTGTAGCCTCTAGTAGACACTTCTCGCATACCAATTTTTCCGGCAGCGCTTGTCTTCCACATACCCAACAGGTCTTCTCTTTTGGATACACCGGTCTGTGGGATTCGTGTCTGCTAGGGGTATGTCGGGGTGACCTCTGGCCACTGTGGGAGGCATGAGCTGAGGATGAGTGAGAGTGTCCTGAGCTCCTATGACCTCAGATCTCCTATCTGAGGAGCTACGGTGAGATGATCCGCGGGATGATCCCCGGTGCGGGCTGTAGAAACAAATATATGTTCTAATTTGCCCGTAGTGCTCTTTTTTATTTTCCTTTAAAACTTACCTGATTTTTGCAGCCCTTACCTAGTGGTATGATGAGGATCTTTTTGTTGCGGTATCTCATTACTAGGGGCAGCTGGGCAAGAAGAAAAACAAAAAAAGGATAGATTTCTTTCTGCTTTCCTTTTTAACCATATACATATATATATATACTGTATATATATATATATATATTATACACACATAGATACACATATCTACACAATACATATACATAACATTAAACAAAAGTACCCATTTGCAAGCCCCTAAATACCTTGGCCAGGCTCCATTGCAAAAAATAGGGAAGACACTTAAGGGAGATGTCTTCACCTTGATAGCTGGCCCTGTAATGAATCCCAGGCTCTCCATTTATGCTGAGAGCACTTTGGGAGTACCAAGATGGCCGCCGACAGCTTCAGTTTGCTACTGGGCATGCACCGTACTGTCACATGTGCAAGTAACAGCCTGTTCACATACGGATAGGAGACATACCATCAGGGAAGAGCATAGAGGAGAGGCTAAGCTCCTGTTAATCTTCCAATATGGCCCAAAAAAAGATCCACAGAAAAAAACGGCCTCCCATACTTATCTGGCGCCTTTAGCAGCCCAAGCGATGGGACTCCATACTGCAGGAGAGCATGAACCTGCAACGGTTACACCATAAAGCGGTGAGGTAAGGCTGATAATGATCCTGCAGGCATGAGGACAAAGTAAAGAATACTGACTAAGGGGAGGAACTCTTTTTTATAGAGTTAAAATGGTCCTGTGGGTTGGTAGAGGGCGGAGCAACCAACCATGGGTATGCTGACATGGGAGGCACCGGGAAAGTTACATTTTGCATTGCCTAAATCTACATGTTGCTAGCTCTGGTGGAGCACAGCCTGCCAAAGAAACATCTCAGCCAGCCAAACAAACAGAAGCCAGGTTTGAGTGGCCAAGCTTGTATAAAGAAGCAGATTATTCTAAAATGTGGCTGCTTACCAGGCTCAAACACACCATTTTATCTTGGGGGGGAAGTGATCACCAATTCTGATTTATGCTAATTACAAACACAGCATGGGAGTGAGGAGTGGGTAACAAGCAATTACAAATTTGGAGCACCACAAACACTTTAGGGAAAATGTTCTTTGGCAGCACATCCTAAATAAAGAGTTATTTGTAGCAGGTTAGAGGTAAATTTGTGACTTACCTTTATAAGGAAGGTGGTGATGTGCCAGTGTACAGAACTCAATTCTGTGTCACACTCTGCATCCTAAAGAGAGAATGACCAGCAGCCATTGCTCTACTTATACAATAGTAGCAGATGAGTTACTGCAGGAAGAGGAAGCAGAAGACCATCCTGTAGCTCATCCACCCCACCTTTGCCAACCACGGCTGTTTATGCCACGGGCCCTTTCAGGAGACATACGGGACTCTGATGTCTGAACCAGATTCCGGCTGACCAGAGGAGCAATTCTCTACCTCTATGGCTTTCTAGAGGATAAACTGGAGCCAGCTACATCCCAAAGCCATGCAGTGCCTGGGATGGTCAAGTTGCTGACCACACTCTATATTTTGGGCCTTGGCAGTCACAGGCATTGCCGGGGGGGGGCGGAGGGGGCGGGCCGCACTGGGTGACACCCGCCAGAGGGGTGACACCTGTGGGCAGTGGCACCACTCGCTAACACCGCACGCCGCACAGTCCTCACCCCTACACAGTGCTGCGCACAGTGGAGCGGACCGAAGCCGCCTCCCCCTCCTCTCTGTTTAAGGAGGGGGAGGAGGAGGAGTCCAAGGGACACATGCCACTGTGCCTATCCTGCGCTGTTTTGAGGTCTGTAAAGTTTTGTATCCAAATAGACATGTGCTGGGGGGAATGCTATGGGAGGGGGGGTCTGCACTGATGGAGGGACGATGGTCTGCACTGAAGGGGGGTCTGCATTGATAGGGTGGGGGTCTGCACTGAGGGAGGTCTGCATTGATGGAGGGAGGGGGGTCTGCACTGAGTGGGGTCTGCATTGATGGGGGGTCTGCACCATGGGGGGGTCTGCACTGAGGGGGTGTGTGCTGATGGAGGGGGGTGGTCAGCAATGAGGGGGGTCTGCATTGATGGGGGGTCTGCACTGATGGGGGGTGGTCTGCACTGAGGGGGGTCTGCATTGTGGGGGGCCTGCACTGATGGAGGGGGGCCTGTACTGAGGGGGGGTCTGCACTGATGGAGGGGAGGTCTGCACTGATGGAGGGGGGTCTACACTGGGGTCTATAGTGATAGAGGGGGGTCTATACTGATAGAGGGGGTCTGCACTGAGGGGGGTCTATACTGATAGATGGGGGTCTGCACTGAGGGGGGTCTATACTGATAGATGGGGGTCTGCACTAAGGGGGTCTACACTGATAGATGGGGGTCTATGCTGATAGAGGGGGGCTATACTGATTGATGGGGGTCTGCAATGAGGGGGGCTATACTGATGGAGGGGGTCTGTACTTAGTGAGGGGGTCTGTACTTAGTGAGGAGGATCTATACTGCGAGAGCAGGTCTGTACTTAGTGAGGAGGATCTATACTGCGAGATGGGGGTCTGTACTTAGTGGGGGTCTATACTGAGAGGGGGGTCTGCAGTTAGTGGAGGGGGGTCTGTACTGAGGGGGGCTATAGTTGGTGGAGGGGGGGTGACACCAATTTTTTCCGCACCGGGTAACACCAACCCTAGTGATGCCACTGGTGGCAGTTTCCAAACCACTTCTGCCCTTATATTGGGAATCAGCCAACCCACTGTGTCCAGGGTGTTTATGCAGGTCATTAATGCCATTCTTGACCGTGTGCCCCAATTTATCCACTGGCTACAATCTGAAGATGAGTGGACCAGTGTGAAGGTGGTTTTCTACCAACGTGCACAATTTCCACAGATCCTGGGGGCCATTGATTGCACTCATGTTCCAATCAGGCTCCCCCCAGAGATGGGAAGTAGACTATAGGAACCATAAGCAGTACCACTCTCACAATGTGCAAGTTGTGTGAGATAGCAGACAGCGTATCATAAGTGTACAAATGGGTTTTCCAAGGTCATGTCATGATGCATTCATTCTCTGACAGACTGCGCTATATAAGAAGTTTGAGAATAGCCAAATGCCCTCAGGATGGCTCCTTGGTAATGTATAATGTTGAAACATATTTGTTTGCTTAAATAAAAAAATAAATAAATGAGCTGTGCATGTTATTTGGAGAACAGATCACATAACAACATGTCATTGGAAGTAACCATTGGCCCAACTTTAGGAAAAAAAACCCTATCTGTCTGTTCCAGGTTTAGTTTCAATTACAGGTACCCCCAAAGCCAGGCAGAGCACCTGTACAACAAGGCACACCAAAGAGCAAGGGGGTTGATTTACTAAAACTGGAGAATGCAAAATCTGGTGCAGTTGTGCATGGCAACATCAGCTTCTAACTTCAGCTTGTTTAATTAAGCTTTGTCAAAATAAACCTGGATTGGTTTCTATGCAGAACTGCACCCGATTTAGCAAATCAACCCCAAGGAGTATTGTGCATCATTTAGTTCTGCTAGGTTGACATGAATGGCTTAAGCCTTGTACACACGATCAGATTTTCCGCAGACAAAACCTTGGACTTTTGTCAGAAGGGCGTTGGCCAGGAACTTGTCTTTCATACAAATGGCAAGGAATTGTCAGCCAACAAACACGAACGTAGTGACGTACTACGTGGTTTTTCAGCTCTTTAGCGCCAACCTTTGGGCTCCTTCTGCTAATCTCGTGTTAGTAGAAGTTTGGTGTGTGAAGAGTGTTGATTCGCGCTTTTCAATTCGTGCTTTTCATTTTGTGCTTTTCATTTCGCGCTTTTCAGTTCGTTTCTGAATGGCCGTTCGTCAACCAGCCATGTTGCGGAATCGGAGGAGATAACGTGTTATTTATTATTGGCCTTGGAGTTATTGCTTTGACCCAAGTCCAGTCAAGGAACAGGAGGAGGAGGATTTCTTGGACCAAAAATTGATTGCTTTATTGATCATGACCAATTATGTCATATGCTTTTGCTGCGGGAGCTCCAGGAGAATAATCCAGATGTTTTTCGGAATTATTTCCGGATGACGGACCCCTGCTTTCACCAACCCTTGCCATTGTTGACCCCCTATATTAAGAAGCAGGACACATGCATGAGGCTTTTATTTTATTTTATTTTTTGGTTGAATAATGATTTGATTTGGTATATTTTCTATATTTTTGGATGCACAGAATGCACTTTTTGGTTAAGTTCTATTGGTAGATAGAATGTCTAATTTTATTTGTTTTCTTTTTTTAATGCACAATAAAAACATTGTGGAGAATAATACTTGGCTATGTGTTTTACTTCAAATGACTGTTTGGGAGTAGGCAGTTACATTTTAAAAAATACAATGTAAAATTAATAAGGGACACCGACATAGTTGTAAATTTGATCTTAAAAACTATGGGATAATGGTGTTGTGGTAACTTGCACCAAAAAAAAAAATCAATAAAAAAATAACAAGCATAATAATATTATAAGAAAAAAGCCTTTGAAAATTGGTTTGCAATAACTCCATCAGTATCACCAGCAAAGCAGCTTCATTATTGTCCCATTAAAGAAGAAGAGAATGTGCGCTGCATTTCGAGATTTCATAATTTGCCACGTCACGGATGTTAATTCTCCATTATGAGCGATAGTTTACAAGACCGACCGCTTTTGGCTTGTCCTTGCTTCCGAGCATGCGTGTTTGTACTTTGGACTTTTGTCCGACGGACTTGTGTACACACGCTCGGAAAATCCGATAACAGACCTTTGTACATGGAAAATTTTAAAGCCTGCCATCCAACATTTCTCCGGAGAAAATCCGACAACAATTGTCCGAAGGAGCGTACAAACGGTCGGATTGTCCGCCAACAGCCTGTCATCACACAACTCCTGTTGGAAAATCCGATCGTGTGTATAAGGCTTAAGGGGTAGATTAGCGCAAACTGGTGCACTCCGAATCTGCTGCAGCTATGCATGGTAGCCAGCTTGTTTAATTAAGTCTTGGCACTAAAACCTGGAATTAGATTTAGGTTTCTAGGCAGAAGTAAGCCTGATTTTGCACTCCCCAGCTTTAGTAAATTAACCCCTTAATTTGTCAAAGCTGGAGATTGAAAAATAAGTCTCACTTCTGCATAGAAACCAATCAGCTTACATGTTTAAGGTCAACCTAGCATAACAAATCTTGTCTGACTTTGACAAACCTTTTTAACAGAGCACCCTTAGGTACATGTATAGTGTAAGCTTTGAACTTTATGAAAAAAGAACCTAACCCTTGAAGTTCACTTTTTGTGGGTGATGTAGTGGGGAAGGTACATTGCAAAAATGCTATTTACTATAGCCTGGGGGAGAAATTCTGTACTCTCCTCGGAAGGCTGCCAGGATCATTCTTGCCTGTTGTGTGTTACACAACATCTGCTTGTTAAGAAATGAATCCTGGGAGGCTTCTGAGGTTAGGGAGCCCGAGGTACGTCAGCTGGCATTCGCCAGAAGGAAGAAAGCTGAGGCAGGATTGGCAGGATTGGCTACTGAAGCTGAGCCGATCAGCAGATACTTTGCATGAAAGTAATCATACCTAGATATCTGACAGCTGTTCTTGGCATTATATGGAGTCTGTCGTCAACATGATGCCACTGGGTAGCTCAACCCCAAGACAAATGGCAAGCGTTGTTTCTTTTCTGACATGGAGTGGAGAGGGAGTAGAACAGCTGTCAGGTGTTTGTGTGTGTGCCCCAGTTAGAGAGAACTAACCTGTATATTATGAAATTACTTCTGCTATGTTTTTGTTGTTTGTAATGTTTTTTGTTCTTTAGTCGAATGAACACTTGAGCTTTTTGCTTAAAAGTTGAACCCTGGAAAACCCGTTCAGAAGGACTGTCTGAAGTCACAGGTGTGTGCCTTAACCAGTACCCATGTGATACCTGGAGCCCAATCACAGCTCCCTGTCAAAGGAAGCAAAGTTGTTTGTAATTCCATAAATTAGGAACATCTTTTTTAACTTTGTGATTGTCTGCTAACATCAACAAAAAACAAATATGCACAGCAGTCATGGATGTAGCACACTACACACACCAGCATGCACACACATGGCTCTCCCAAGTCTATAGGTGTCCAATGACAGACATGGACCTAAATTGTCCTGTATGCCCCACATGAAGTAAAGATACTGTGGTAATCAGCATGTGTTTGCAACCAATATATTTTTTTCACTCCTGAAGTATGATAAAGTGATTTCCCAAACTCTAACTAGCCTGCACAAAGTGAAAGCCTATTCTGAAATGTGACTCATATCTCAATGGCATTGTACAGGAGTGGTACTGCTTACGGATCCTGTTGGGAGGAAGCCATCTTCCCATCCTCCACTCACATTTATTTGTGAAAAGTGGATATGTTGTGGCACAAGGTAAGAACTGGCATCTTGGACCTGCATAAACACCCTGGCATTGTCAGAGGTGGTTTGGAATCAGCACAGCTATTTCCTCATCCATCTCCTCTATGTTGTGTAATTGCTTCTGTGTTTAAAAGAATAAAATAACCTGGAATGGACATCAGAGACATTTTTCTTTCAAAAGGTGGAGGTGCCGTGTGTTGGCAAAGAGCTGGGTATTTGGGTGAGCATTCTCCATCTCAAATAGACACATATCCAAATAGATACAAGAGAAATACATTAAATACAAATCTGATTTCTCAAAATGTAGGCCAGTGTGGGCCCTAGCATTGAGAAGATCCTAAAGCTGACTCTCTTGTTGTCCAAAGGCAATCCTTAAATGTGCTTTTTTGAAAACTAGTCAAGCACAGTCAACTAGAAACCTACACCATTATTTATTTTGACAATAAAGACATGTAAAAATTAAAAGCCAGAATTATTAGATTGAATCTAGCCATGCATGTATTATGTCATAAAGTATGTGAAAGGGTGTGCCTGGTAGTTGGACCCTAACATCAACAATTTCTAGTAGGGATTATTCCAGCTAGTGACAGGCCAAGAAACCAAGGTGGTATGCACTACTGGAATAGTGTCTGGGTTGGCCATACATTATCCAAGGTGGGAATGTAATTTCTTAGACATTTACCTTTTAACACATAGCACAAGGGTCTGCCTGATTGCAGACAATTTAAACGTGTTTCATGAAATTCATATGCTTTTCCAATTGCCTGGAAATTGCCTTCAACAACAAAAATATGTAGGCCCAGCTTAACTGCCCAGGTCCCTTTCAGAGAACTGGGCTAAGGCAGACAGTGTGAGCCTTTAGCAAATCCCCATATAGTGTGACTTTTGAGTTCCCCAGTGACACTCCACATGTGGGACTCTTTTCTGCCAGATCAAAATCACCACAGCAGCCATGCCCTAAAGGGTGTGGCAATACTAGATGTGAGCCCCTATTTAGAATAAATTAGACTATTTGGTATATTCTGCTGCAGACATCTGGCGTGTCTATTGATGCAGATATCTTATTTAATAGCTAGTGACAGGACACAACTGTCCCAGATACTTAACACTAAAAATGCTAAATGGTGATGTAATTCCTTCTATTCATGGCTCCATTGTATGTTTGTATATGTAGCTACTTGTGTCCACCAGCAGTGGGAAGTTGGGTAGATGCCACACTTACAAATTCTGGAGGCATACAAATGGTTTCAGCACTGTTCCTAATCTGTGATGTATGAAAAAAAGCACAGGCTTGAAAAATCATGGTCTAGCATGTCTTGAAGGCTTTCCGTGTATCTGGAAAAAGGTGTGTTCTCATGTGCCTTGTATAGTGGACCAAAAATATTGTTTGTAACATACAAGTGGGTCATAGCACATCTACATTCCAAATGTTGCAATTAAGATGGTCATACACTACACAATCTGACTGTGCAATCTCCGTATAACTTGACATTTAGGCTAAATAGGTAATAGGAAGACGCACTTGAAGAATTACTTTTAATTGTAGTGAATCAAACAGGCTCTGGCACTAAATCGAACTTAGGTAAGCTCTAACTGATTGCACAGTGTATTGTCATCTTTAAAGATATGAAAACATGGATTTATTGTGTTATAAACACTTCTCTGTTCTTTGTAATGTATTGAAAGATTTGGGTAAAAAAAGTATAAAAACAAAATTGCAAAGATATATTAGAAATAATAAGAATGAGATTGGCATCAAAAGGGATTCATTAATTGAGAACATCTACTAATTGCCTAGCAAGACACACCCAATTAAATGAAATTAACTAATTGCATTGGGCGTGTGCTGTTATCAATGAGAAAATCATATTTACCATAGGGCCAGTTGGATTTTATATTTATTTATTTTTTTATTTTTTTTAATGGAATAACATGAAAGTATTATTGTTGCAAAGATGTTCAATAACAATCATATAATGTATATAAAAAGCGTATAAGAGATAAGAATAAATAAAACTAAAGCTAGTAGGCATTAAATGAAAGTATGAGGTGTATTGAACACCCATACCTACATATATTAAGCAGTGTAATCTAAACACATTGTATAAATAGTTCCAAAAAAAAGTATATGAGGTTCATCCGAGTACCCAGGATCGGAAAAATGTAGGCTGAAGTATATGAGTAGGGCAAAAGAAACAGACAGGAAACACCTAGATTAATACTTGCAATATTGTTTTAACCAGTATAATGGAAAAGTATAGATATGGTACCTGATAATAAAAAATAAATAAATTTAAATGTCACTGGGATATCAATTGTTTGAATTCAGTTGAGTTTTGAAAGTGGTTCCAACAAGCCCACGTTTTTTTAACCACTTGACCACTGGGCACTTAAACCCCCTTCCTAACCAGACCAATTTTCAGCTTTCGGTGCTCTCACACTTTGAATGACAATTACTCAGTCATACAACACTTTACCCATATGAAATTTTTGTCCTTTTTTTCACACAAATAGAGCTTTTTTTTGGTGGTATTTAATCACCGTTGGGTTTTTTATTTTTTGCGCTATAAAAGAAAAAAGACTGAAAATTTGGTAAAAAAATGTATTTTTCTTTGTTTCTGTTATAAAATTTAGCAAATTAGTAATTTTTCTTTGGAAATTTTGGCCAAAATTTATACTGCTACATATCTTTGGTAAAAATAAGTACAACTTGGTGTATATTATTTGGTCTTTGTGAATGTTAGAGAGTCCAAAAGCTATGGTGCCAATATCTGAAAATTGATCACACCTGAAGTACTGACGGCCTATCTAATTTCTTGAGACCCTAACATGCCAGAAAAGTACAACTACCCCCCAAATGACCCCTATTTGGAAAGAAGACATTCCAAGGTATTTAGAAAGATGCATGGTGAGTTTTTTTGAAATTGTCATCTTTTCCCACAATTCTTTGCAAAATCAAGATTTTTTTTTTCTTTTTTTTTTTTCACAAAATTGTCATATTAGCAGGTTATTTCTCACACACAGCATATGCATACCACAAATTACACCCCAAAACACATTCTGCTATTACTCCCGAGTATGGCGAAACCACATGTGTGAGACTTTTACACAGCTTGGCCACATACAGAGGCCCAACATGCAGGGAGCACCTCCAGGCGTTCTGGAGCACCCAGGCCAATTCTTGTATTTCTCTCCTACATGTAAAAATAATAATTTATTTGCTAGAAAATTACATAGAAATCCAAAACATTATATACATTTTTTTTAGCAAAGACCCTAGAGAATACAATGGCGGTTGTTGCAACTTTTTATCTCACATGGTATTTGCGCAGCAATTTTTCGAACGCGTTTTTTGGGGAAAAAAAACTGTTTTGTGCTTTAAAAAAAAACAAAACAGTAAAGTTAGCCCAATGTTTTTGCATAATGTGAAAGATGAAGTTACGCCGAGTAAATAGATACCTAACATGTCACCCTTCAAAATTGCACATGCTCGTGGAATGGTGCCAAACGTCGCTACTTAAAAATCTCCATAGGTGACGCTTTAAAAATTTTTACTGGTTACATGTTTTGAGTTACTGAGGAGGTCTAGAGCCAAAATTATTGCTCTCGCTCCAACGTTCGCAGTGATACCTCATATGTGTGGTTTGAACACTGTTTTCATATGTGGGCGGGACTTACGTAAGTGTTCGCTTCTGCATGCGAGCACACGGACATGGGCGCTTTAAAACATTTTTTTTTTTTTTTATTGTTTATTTTACTTTATTTATTTTAGTTTGACACTTTTTTCCCCCAAAAAAAAATTTTGATCACTTTTATTTCTATTACAAGGAATGTAAACATCCTTGTAATAGGAATATGGCATGACAGGTCCTCTTTACAGTGAGATATGGGGTCAATAAGACCCCACATCACACCTCTAGGCTGGGAAGCATGAAATAAAAAAAAAAAAAAACGATCTTGGCTTCGATCGTAGCGGTGAGTCGGTAGAAGCACCGGAGTGTGGCGGGAAGGGGGGGTGTCCCCTCTCGCCTCCCATAAGAACGATCAAGCAGTGGAACAGCCGCTATGATCATTCTTATGGTGTAGGAAATCGCCGGCTGAAAAAGCTGATATTTGAATGATGCCTGTAGCTGCAGGCATCATTCAGATATCCCCGCTCAAAATCAAGGACGTCATATGACTGTGGGCGGGAACTGGTTAAAAATTGCGGAGTATTGCGGGGTATTGCAAAGTGGTGCAGGGTATTGCTGGGCATAGTGCAGAGTATTGCGGGGTATATTGCAGAGTAGTGCCGGGTATATTGCAGAGTATTGCGGGGTATAATGCAGAGTATTGCAGGGTATTATGCAGGGTATTATGCAGAGTATTGCAGGGTATTATGCAGAGTATTGCAGGGTATTATGCAGAGTATTGCAGGGTATTATGCAGGGTATTATGCAGAGTATTACAGGGCATTATGCAGAGTATTGCAGGGTATTATGCAGAGTATTGCAGGGTATTATGCAGGGTATTATGCAGAGTATTACAGGGCATTATGCAGAGTATTGCAGGGTATTATGCAGAGTATTGCAGGGCATTATGCAGAGTATTGCAGGGCATTATGCAGAGTATTGCAGGGTATTATGCAAAGTATTGCAGGGTATTATGCAGAGTATTATGCAGAGTATTGCAGGGCATTATGCAGAGTATTGCAGAGTATTATGCAGAGTATTGCAGGGTATTATGCAGAGTATTATGCAGAGTATTGCAGGGTATTATGCAGAGTATTGCAGAGTATTATGCAGAGTATTGCAGGGTATTATGCAGAGTATTGCAGGGTATTATGCAGAGTATTGCAGAGTATTATGCAGAGTATTACAGGGCATTATGCAGAGTATTGCAGGGTATTATTCAGAGTATTGCAGGGATGGCTGAGCATGGAGGGATGGATGGATGTGACAGCAATTGTCACTGAGCACCGCTGTGGGCACTACATGGAGCGATTACATGGTAATCAGCGGCCGTTTACCGTGATCCGTGATGCGCCGGGTCCTCTGGACCCGGCGGTCACGGAAGTTCTCGGGTGTGCGCCCCAGGGGGCGCGCGAGAGCAGTATTCTGGGAGGATGTCCATGGACGTCCACCCAGAACTAGCCGACCGCGCTGCAGCCGTCTTTCGGCTATGGCCCGGTCGGCAAGTGGTTAAAGGAATTAGGAGTGTCATTAGCTTGATGGATCAATTCTTCCATGGCTGCTACTTTATTTATACGTTTGAACCAATCAAGAATAGTTGGGGGGTTAGTGTCCTTCCAAAGAGCCGGGATACACATTTTCGCTGCGTTGATTAAGTGTAAAGGAAGAGATTTGTAGTAAGTTTTTTTAGGAATGTTGGAGTGGTGTAAAAGCATTTGTGCTTGTGCATTGGAGAAGTCCAATGGAAGTGTGGAAATATGTGTAGCAAGACGGTGAACCTCCTTCCAAAAGGGCTGAATGCGTGGGCAGGTCCAAAATATATGAAGTAAGGAACCGTCTGTATCTGCACATCTCCAACAGTTAGGTGGTAATAAAGGGGAGATTTTATGTAATCTGAGTGGAGTTTTGTACCACCTAGAAAAAATCTTGAATCCATTCTCTTGTGTAGAGACAATAATGGAACCTTTATGTATGTAATAATAAATTCTACTCCATTCTTCCTCTGTAAGATTAATAGAGAGATCTCTTTCCCAGTGTTGGCAAGCAATGTTGGATTTAGGGCTGTGATTATAGAAGAAAAGGGAATACAGTTCGGAGATAAGATGTCTCTGAGGTTCCATTTTAGAACACAATAGTTCAAAAGAGGTTAAATAAATAGCATAAGCTTCTCGTGTAAGAGGGTTGTTCAAAAAATGTCTAATTTGAAAATACAACCAAAATGGAAAGGAGCAATCTGATGACAGTGAATATAAATCCGTTAAATCTAGAAAAGAGACATCCCTAAAAAATTGTGTAGCTCTTATGGTATTGTGAGGCCATATTTTAGCTAGGAAGGAGTTTGAAAGGCCTGGAGGGAAATCAGGGTTGTGCGGATAGGAGTGAGAGGGCCTGGAGAAGAGGATATTTTAAATTTTTGACAAACCTGTTTAAATACTTGTAAAGTAGTACCAATTAGAGGGTGTTGTTTGCAGTTTTGTGGTACGTGAGTGTGAATAGTCCAGGGTAGTTGGTGAAGAGGAATGAGAAAGAATGAATGTTCAATGTTTACCCAATCTTTGGTAGAAGAGTAAACATTCCAATCAATAATTCTGGTCAACTGACATGCCCAATAATATTTAGATATATCTGGAAGTCCAATACCACCTCTCAATTTTGGGATGGTTAGTCTGTCAAAACTGATTCTTGGTTTTGCTTTACCCCATATAAATGTAGAACAAATACTACGAACCGAGGCAAAAAAAGCCTGTGGTAACTTAATGGGTATAGTTTGAAAGAGGTAAAGAAGTCCTGGAAGGATGTTCATTTTTATTATGGAAGCTCTTCCAAACCATGAAAAGATACCAGTGAACCAAGATTTCAAGTCTTTTTGTATGTGTTGAAGGATGGTGAGGTAATTTTTGGAATAAAGATTGGTCAAATGAATGGGTAATTGGATACCAAGATAAGTGATCGAATCCCCATTCCATTTGAAGGGAAAATTTGATTGGCAACAAGAAATCTCATCGTTATTTAGGGAAATATTGAGGGCTTCAGATTTGTTAAAATTTATTTGGAGATTGGTCATAGTTTTAAATGTAGCAAAGTCTTTGAGTATGGATGGAATGGTAATGTGAGGAACTGAAAGAAATAAAAGAATGTCATCGGCAAAGGCTGCCAGCTTGTACGTAGTTTGAGCGATGGTTATTCCTCTAATGTCAGGGTTAGATCTAAGATGTTGTAGTAAAGGTTCAAGAGTAAGTACAAAAATTAAAGGAGATAAGGGACAACCCTGACGGGTACCATTCGAAATTGGAAAGGCGTTCGATAAGTGGCCATTAACTCTAACTCTTGCAGTTGGGGAAGAGTATAATGCTAATATAAATTGCAACATACGGTCTGGAAAGCCAAACATTTTAAGGGCTTCAAGCATATAATCCCAGGCTACTCTATCAAACGCCTTTTCCGCATCCAGTGATAAGAAAAAACCACGTTGTCGGGAAGAAGTCAACCATCTATGTAAATTAATAGCTTTCGTGGTATTATCTTTTGCTTCTCTACCAGGTATAAAACCTACTTGGTCTAATGAAATAAGTTTGGGTAATAATGGTAAAAGACGATTGACTAAAATCTTCGTATAAAGTTTCAGGTCCACATTTAGTAAAGAAATTGGTCGATAATTAGTAACTAGGGAAGGATCTTCATTAGGTTTAGGAATAGCTGTGAGTAAATCACGGGGTGGAGATTGGTCTAGTGAGATGGAATTAAAAGCTGTCAGAAAATGTGGATGAAGTATTTCTTGAAAGGACTTATAATAACCTGATGTAAAGCCATCAGGGCCAGGACTTTTTCTGGGTTTTAATTGCTTGAGAGCATTATCAACCTCCTCAGGAGAGATTGGGTGTGCTAATTCTCTTGCTTCTTGATCAGAAATTTTGTTAGGGGTATGATTAGACAGAAAGTCTTTAATCAATTGTATACGGACGTTTTTCTCAGATTGTGAATTAGAAGGCATTAGATTGTAGAGATGGGTATAATAGCTAACAAATTTGTTAGCTATATCATTATTGGTAACCAATTTACGTCCCATGGAATCATTGAGGAAGTGTATAGTGGAACGTGTTTTCTTAATTCATAAAGCATTAGCCAATAGTTTTCCAGCCTTATTCCCATATTCGTAGAAAAGTTTTTGAGTTAAAATGTAGTGTCGTGTAGATCATTTGTGAAGTTCATCTAATAGTTCCTGTCGGGCCTGAACGAGATCATGTAGTGAGGCTACTGCTTGCGTAGATTTATGGGCCTTTTCCAACTTCTGGATATGAGATGTCAGCTTAATAATATAAGATTGTCTTTCTTTTTTATGTTTTACGGAGATCGCAATCAAGTAACCTCTTATGACACATTTGTGTGCTTCCCAACGCATCATTGGCGATACGTCAGGTGAAGAATTATCTTGAAAATATTGCATTAACCGTTTGTGGATTTCGGGTACTATCGTTTTATCTGTAAGAAGGGAGGGATCTAAGCGCCAAATTGAGGAATGTGACAGTACATCAGGAAATGTAATGGACACAGAGACAGGGTGGTGATCAGATAAGAACATGGGATCAATCGTGGCTGAAGTGAGGAATGTTAGGTCTCTTTGAGAACTAAAAACATAATCAAGTCTAGAGTAACGTTTGTGTGGGGCAGAGTAAAATGTATAATCTTTCATTGTAGGATATAACGTACGCCACGTATCCTGGAGCGATAGATTTTGGAGTTGAGTTTTAATCGAGCGTAAAACCGTGTATGGGAGTGATGAGGTACCAGTGGAAGTATCTTGGAGGAGATTGAGAGGGACATTAAAATCGCCTCCCAAAATCAAAATGCCTTCTTGAAAATTGGATAGTGTTTGTAGGGTCGATTTAAAGAATGGAGCTTGTTTGGAGTTGGGAACTTAAATATTTGCTAGAGTTATTGGTTTTCCATGAAGTGACTCTTTTAAAAAAAGGTATCGACCTTCCGGGTCTGTACATGTGTCTGAAATTTGAAATGGGCAATTGTTTGCAAATAGCATAGAAACGCCTTTGGACTTTGAACTTGGGTTAGTTGCATGAAAGGAAGTTGGGTATCGGGAATTAGAAAGTTTAGGAATGGAATTCGTCTTAAAATGTGTTTCCTGTAAAAAAAATTATGTCAGCTTTGTTTTTATGCATAGAAGAAAGTAATTGTGTACGTTTCTCCGGGATATTGAGACCTCGGATGTTTAAGGAGATGAGTTTAATACTGGGTAATAATGTCTTGGGGCATGAAGACGCCTTAACATGTGAAAAGATATATTCTATTTAAAAAGAATTACTTGTAATAAAGTGGTACACTGCGAGTTTAAAGAAAAATAAATAAATAATGGAATGAGAAAGGGGTGAAACCGGTGAGTAGCAAGAACCTGCTTGTTAATCCGTCAATAGTAGACAATCAGTCTACCAATATGCCGGAAATTTTCAGTGGTACAGGTTATGTCAATCAAAAAATTTAAAATCTGAGATATATCGGGTACCACTCTGGTAGGACGATGTCAAACACGGAATTGGTGGGTTCTCTCAATCAATGAGGAGCAACCCGCAAACAGAGTCAAAGGTAATTTGGAAATGAGGAGGTTAAGAGTGTAAGAACAGGAATATGTGTTCTAAGAACGCATCTTTAGGAGTATAACATCCAGTAACCATAGAAAAGGGATAAGAAGAAAGTTTCACTTGACAAGTATAAATTGTATCTAATAAACCAGAATTAACACGTGTGGAATGAGAAATAACGTCTTATACCAGAGCCATCTTTTCACATTTAGCATTTCGCCATCAATACAGTGAAAGAATCAATGAAAATCAATAAAGTTCAATATATAATAAATTTCAAATATAATTATGAAGGTATTAGGAAATATATTGAGCCTAATATTGAGCCTAACTGTATATTAATAAAGGATACAAATAAGAAACCACATCAAAGTAAGAAAAATAAAATAATCCATAGATCATTGCATAAAAGATCATCCATTAGGTCATGGAGATAAGTATGTCAAAAAAAAGAGGAAGATAAGAATAGAAAAAATTATTACATGACATCAATAGATGAGGAAATAATATATATTCATTTAAGATGCTTATATAAAATAGGACAAAATAAAAAAAATATATATATATTTATAGTCCCATCATAACCTTTAATGATGAATCTGTATGGTAAAATTGATTATTTCCGGTATTGACCAGGAGGTCTATGTAATAGAAAATTAGAGGTATATTATGGGTAAAATAAAGAAAGAGGCTTAGATAGGTTTAGTCAAGGGATATGTAGTTAAATCTACAATGAATATTATGGTAAAGAAAGATGGGATAAACAAATAATGTAAAATTATACAATATATTATACAATATAGGACAAGCGTTTATCCTACTTAGTGATGTAAGTCAATCGGCTGAAAATATAAAGAAAGAATAAACAGAAGAGATAAGCTATAAGAATAACTATCCCAATGAGAAAAGTAATCTTGGAGAATGTTAGAAATCTAAGATATAATAAGTGTCAAAAAAAGGTGTACAGAAATCAGCTAAAAAAAAAGGGGGGGGGGCTTTGTGGTTTTTATGAGTAATATGTGTATAAACCCATTAACAAAGAACAAAGCCATCTACAGTAATAAGCTATAGAGTAGCTCAGATGTTAATAGCAAGGCTAAAAAAAAGAATTAAACTACAGCAGAACATATCCCAAGACTGATTTAAATGAGCAATAAATTAGAAAATTACCATTTTATAACTTTCAAACAATCAAACAAGAGAAAGATACAGTATTCATAACAAAGCTGAAGTAGGAAAGGACATCAGTAAGAGATAATAGGGAGTGAGTTCAGAGAAAAAGAAAATTATTGGAAATAATAACATAGTCTATAATGAAAAGGTAAATATGAACTCAGATATGTTATCAGGTGCCGTTATACAGAGGGTATGGAAGTCTGTGACGTTTTAGGCAAAACAGAGTAAAAGATTAATTCATCTTGAGAATTAAATCAAATCTGAGGGTGAATAAAGCATTGCAGCATAAGTAAGATGATTCATCATCTCTATATATGTTACATATAATAAAAAAAAAAAAAAAAAAAAAAAAAAGGTTTTCCCCTTTTATTAGGGTATGTGGTTCATATAGAATGAAAATAAAAAATCTAGACAGCCAGTTAGGATATAAGGAAAGTTATCTAGAGTGTGATAGTTAGAACAAGAATAAAGAATAAAAACATTTACTATATTAAACAAATGCAGATGGAGTCAGGAGGATGATAACAAATCAGATCCGACGAGCACTACAGGTTTGAGGAGCTCTCATGGGACTTGATCCTCTGTCGGTAATAGAAACTGATTGTGAGGGATGCGTTTCCGATGGTGATCGTTGTCTCCGGTAACGAACTGCCTGGGTTTCTACAGGTTCACTGTTGAGTTGTGAGGATTTTGTGGTCTTCGGGTGAAATTCAGCATACCAATTTGGTACTTCTGTTAAAGGAATGTCCAGTGTTTCACAAAAGTGACGCAAATCTTCTGGAACTCTGAGGAGGGCTGTGCGGCCCAGTGACGATGCTGACAGACAAAAGGGAAATTTCCACCTGTACACAATCCCTTTTGGGCGAAGAACTTCAAGAAGGGGTTTAAGTTCTCTACGCCTCTGGAGTGTAATAGTAGAAAGATCTTGGAATAAATGTAATTCTGTGCCATTATATGAAATTTGAGTTTTATTGCGCGCTTTTCTTAGTATGTCTTCCTTAAGTTGATAATCAATTATGTGGCAAATGACATCCCTGGGTGGATCTGAATCTTTACCTTGTGATCTAAGAGCACGATGTATTCTCTCCATCCCTATTGGGGTTGTAGGGGGTTTATCCAAGAGGATATTAAAAATACCCACAACTGTAGAAGTAAGGTGATTTGCATCAATCGATTCTGGAAGGCCTCTCAATCTCAGATTGTGGCGTCTGCCACGGTTATCAAGATCTTCTATGTGTCTATTAAGATCCCTAAGCTGAAGGGAGTGTGCATCAATATAGTGGTGGGCTCTGCGGATTGTAGTGGAGTGTAAAGCCTGTACTTTTTCCACTTCTTGTACTCGTCCATTAATTGACTGGATGTCAATGCGGAGGTCAGTGATAGCTGTCGATATCGTATCTTTAATATCTGCTGCAACCGAATGTAAATCGGTAAGACTGGGGTGTTGGGATGGCGTTAATACGATGTCAGAATGATGTGGCTTAAATATAGAATTTGATTTGTTTCATCAGTGATTTTTATTTTATTTAGTACACACTTAGTCACACAAGTTATTAGATTATCTATAATAGTTCTGGCCCTTTAAACATCAACCTTACCTGGCCTTTTAAATAAATATGACTACACACCATGTCTCAGAGCAAGTCTCTGTGCAATATCACCAGGTAACTATCCCTGTGATTTCCTCCCTATCCTAAATTTTCACTTTTCATTTTCTTTTTCTTTTCTTTTTTTTTTTTCTTTTTCTTTTCTTGTCTCTTTGTGATATGATTCCCTTCACTTTGTATCCACTATGCTTTCCACTTTTTCAGGCAATAATGGGTGTTGGTTTATAGTTCATGAATATTGTATGTATATACTGGTTCTATTCACACATATTGGTCCAATATCATTTACTCTACAGACATATCTGATTTTTTTCACCCTTGCCTATTATGTTTGGAGGGTGCTCCTGGGGTGTGTCGGTGCGCTCGCTTCCTCCTTGGGTTCTTTCCCTCAGCTCCTGGGCTAGACTTGCCTCGCAAATCCTGACTTGCAACACTGCTTATTTAGAACTATTTATATGTAAGTATTCCAGGGAGATACACATCTTGTTTCTCCTGGCCCTTACCTTTCTCACTATCTGGGCAAAATATTAGATCCTATCTGGTACCTTTTTTCATCTTTTTCAGATACGCTATGCGTTTTCTCCTGATGAGTGGCAACTGGCCACGAAACGCATCAAGCCTATCAATGTCATCATGTTCCCAATACATAGCTTGACCTCAACTGTGATTTATTTGCATCCTAGAACCCATTTTTATCCATTACTCAAAAAGCATTGGCTTTTTATACTATTTACTTCCATGGGATACTACACGATTTCAGATGCGTGCATGTACATACATGAATTCTTCTTTTTTGCATGTCATCGCCTTGTGTATATAGATAAAAATACTCATGTTCAACGCTTTGTTTATATGCCAATTAAACAATTTTATAATTTCTCCTACCACGTGTTTTGTGCCTCACTCAAAGTCCCAAAAACCCCCTTCTTATTTCTGATTTAGGGATGGAGGTGCATGTTATCATGCATCTCATTTAAAGTCCCACAACCCACTTGCTTTCTACATATCAATAGTCAGTTCCACCCCTCAACAGAGTAAATAGACCATATTCTGTTTTTAATTTTTATTATCTTACTTTTTATTCTGAATTTTACTGTGTATTTTATTAATTGTTTTATATATGTCAATGGTAATGGAATATATTATGTTAAACTTCACAGATCAGTTTTATGAAATTAATGTGTATTAGCACAGTATGATGTTAACCGATACACCCTTTCCGGGATCCCAATTCTTAAATTCAAGTATACTATAATGCAACCACAGCGTGATATATACCCGGGGGATATCATTATTTTATATTTGTCCTCTGATCCAGTTTGTGTACAGTGGTGTGATTACATTGGCATTTAAACTATTCTCTGAAGATTAGCAAAAAGATGGCTGTGATTTGTTTATATGTAGGGATGAGCCAAACACCCCCAGGTTTGGTTCACACCAGAACTTGCGAACAGGCAAAAAATTTGTGTGAACACCGTTAAAGTCTAGGGACACGAACATGGAAAATCAAAAGTGCTCATTAAAGGCTTATTTGCAAGTTATTGTCATAAAAAATGTTTGGGGACCCGGGTCCTGCCCCAGAAAGTTTTCAGGAGCAGTGATTTTAATAATGCTTAAAGTGAAACAATAAATTTAAAAAAATGGCGTAGGGGGCCCCCACAAAATTCATACCAGACCCTTATCCCAGCATGCAACCTGGCAGGCCGCAGGAAAAGGGGGGGGACAAGAGAGCACATCAACATGGGGAGGATGCTTTGGGGTCTGGTGAGGGTCTGCGGATGGGGGGCTTATCGCAATCTGGAAGCCCCTTTAACTTTAACATAATGTTTGGTATTTGGCAAACGGTCGAACACCCAATGTTCGAGTCGAACTTATGTTTGACTGGAACGTCAGGCTCATCCCTATTTATATGTAATCAACTTCAATAAAATGGCGGCCAATATATCCCTAAGAAGGAAAAATGGCTGCTATATACTTAAGCCAATAGGCTTCAAGAAAATGGCCATGGATCTAATGGATTACAATAAGGTGTTTAAGGATGCCTGGTCTGCTCGCAGCTATCCCCTTGCGAAGTCGCATGATGGTGATGTAACACATGGGACATGAGCGGAGGCAGACGTGGGACCGGAAGTGATGTATGCAGAAGTGCATTGCTATACTCGTGTATGTTTTTATGCAAAACTGCAAATTTTTAAAGTGTAAGTGCAATTTTAATTGTAATAAATTGATTACTAAGCATTACTACTTTATGGAAGCCTTTATTTTTTTTCTACACTATGGGCAAGGCAAATTCGGCAGCATGAATATAGGAAAACATTAAAGGCACCTATCCCGATACATACATACCGGACCATTGGGAGATATTCTGAGAGGGTCTGTAGTAGACAGAGGAAATTAGAGGACCAGCATTCCTGGCGGATAATTTTTATATGTTAGCTTACAAGTGGATTGGAGGTGAGATTTCTCAGAGCACAGTGACGAGGGTGTCTGCATTTGGCACAAAAGTAATATTCTTCACAGGTGTTGGGAAGTTTATATCACAAAGAAAAATGCATACTCTTATAAGAGGCTAATTAAACTAATTGTAGAAGTACCCTCTTGAGGGCTGCTGAGTGTTGTAGTCCGTCTGTCACCCTGCCCAGCCAGGCACAAAGTTCTCATTCACCCTCAGGCAGAAAACCAGTCCTTGAACTTTGTTTTGCATTTTTATTGAGGGGAATAAACTTGGATGGGAGTGGGATATTCATGAGATACCAAAAATGATTGCAGAAAAATAAACATGGGACCGACTATATACACCTCCTGTATATACAACTCCAGTCTTTAACTCCAGCACATCACTTGCTTGCAGACTATCTCTCCTCAACACCTCCAGCACATCACTTACTTGTACTTTCCGGACCAGCCAGCACTGATTTGTAGGCCTGACACCGGCTCAGCCAGGCCTAAGGTGAATGCCCTTTGAAGGCAAGGACCACGTGTCCCTTTAGGGTAGCAAAATTATAGTAGTCCTTAGTGCTGGCTGTCCATGTGGCTACTGAGTCCAGTATCACATCTTCAGGGCCAGCCAGCAATCATGGCTGCAGCTGCCTTTCTCCACTGCCCGTGACACCCCAGTCCACTCCACTAGCTCTGCACCCATCACAGACTGCACTCTCCCAGTCCTCTCAGGCATGCCTCCCCACTCCTCTCCTGACTGTGTGTCACTCACCAGCCCTCTTGTTGCTCCACTCCTGGAGACTTTGCCTGGCAGTGATTTCCCGCTGTCCTCTCTTGCTCCCGTGCCCCCTGTCCAGGACACCTCTGTGTGTTGTGAGAAGGGTCCTGTCCACACCCAAGCCCCAGGCCCAAGGTCACCCTCCCCAGACTGGGGAACTCCCTCAAAGGCCCTGACAGCCTAACACTTCATCTCCAGCTTCCATTCAAACAACTCCTCCCCAGCTGGGCTGACAGTAGGTATTTAAGGAGGCCTACACCCTGCTAATCCAGATTGGGGATTGGTCAGGGCTCCTTAGAACACCCAGACAGCACTGCCTCCCCTCTCCTCCTTCCCTTTCAGAAAACACTAAAACATTTTGGAAAGAAGTGGGAGGTCTTGTTGATGCGGCCTGTTAGTCACCCAGCTCTACTCTGAGTCACCCCCAACCCAGATCAAAACACACCCAGGCTTGGCTACCAGCCAAGTTTGGAAATTTACCTACACTCACAAAAAAAATACACTATCCTTCTAGCACACTAGAGGGTGATACACAAAGTTTTCTTTGTTGGATGCATATATTATTTCAGTAAACATGGGATTGTGGGCATGCGTGCGGGCTCGGGATCGGACATGCAGTGAGTGAGCTCTGTGCACCACCGGCTCAACACAGCAACAACAGCGGGCAGAGGCAGAGCTAGAGAGTGCTAAGCGATGATGCAGCAGCGGGGATCCGGACAGCCAAAAAAACAAAAATATAAACAGGACGAATGGAGTGGAGCAGTGCGCCACCTCTTGTCCCTGGAAAGACAAGAGACACGAGGAGGCCCGGGCCCTTCTCAGCTCCTATCACCTTCACCTTCATCCAGATATGAGCAGCAGATGGAGGCAATGTGGGACCCATTCTCCTCACAATCCTCTGGAGAGCAAGACACTGACCAGCGGGGTGAGTCATTTACACTGTCCCCCTCCCCTGCTAATCCTCTATGCGCTGCTGAGGCTGCAGATTCCCCGGCATCTTCTATGGACAGAAATATGGCTGAAATGGCCAATTTGCTGTTTAGCCCTGAACAAGACGAACATAACCCTCCACAGGCTCCATATGCCGGGGACGCAGTCTCCACCATGCTCCAGCAAGAGCTATCCAAATAAAGGTATTTGCGCTGTGCTTGATAATATAACATGAGAATAATACCAAAAATCACTTATAAATAAATATCAAACAAAGTGAATATATCTTTCTACACGATAACTTTCTATGTGCAATGTGCATACAATCATATACAATATATATATATATATATATATATATATATATATATATATATATATATGCCAAACAATTCTAAGTGCACATATAATTATACCAATAAATATATTAATCCAGTGATGAGCTAAAAAAACATGCAGCATCTCGCATAAAGTGCAACATGCAAGAAAAGTATCAAATTGCATAAAAGTGCCCAGTGCGTCTTAAACACAATTGATATAATCTGTGTTTAGTGAAATCCTTATAATAGTGTCCAAGAAATGTCCAAATTAAATGTGCATCTGTATCCAACGGAAATATCAAGACATTCTCATCCCTCACTTATGCGCCTACTTCAATGACATCTGTAGGGGTAAATGCATCCCAGCTCATGAAAATATGACATATATACATGTCATACTGAAACCGGGGAAAGACCATGGAGATTGCTCCAATTACCGCCCAATATCCTTGAAAAATGTGGACTTAAAAATAATGTCCAAAATATTGGCTTGTAGACTGAATTCTTTTCTTGCACGTTACAGTACATACATCCCGATCAAGCAGGATTCATTCCTGGCCGCCAGAAGGCTGACCAGACCAGAAGAATAATAGACATTATTTCAGCTGTCCGTTCAGAATGGGATGGGAAGGGGCCTAGATGAGGCATGTTGCTATCTTTAGATATTCAGAAGACCTTTGATTCCTCATCATGGGACTACCTCTTCTATGTCTTATCTAGATATAGATTTGGTCTGCGGTTTTTGTCGACTATAAAAGCCCTGTACAGTTCCCCTACAACGTCTTTAAATATTAATGGATATTCATCCAAATCCTTTCCAATTCAAAGGGAGACTCGCCAGGGCTGCCCACTATCACCTTTATTGTTTGTACTGGCTATAGAACCGTTAGCTATCAAAATCCGCCAGTGCCCAGACATAAAAGGGATAGAATGTGGGGACAGGGAACATAAATGCGCATTTTTTGCGGACGAAATCCTACTGATGGTCTCCATGCTCATCACCACCCTTCCCAATCTCTATGGCATACTACAGCCCTTCTCACAGCTCTCTGGCCTCTCAAATAATCAGGAAAAATCCAGAGCGCTAAACATCTCCCTACCGGATGGGATAATGAAAGCCCTCCAATTTTCATATAAGTTGGTTTGGGAACCTGTAACTCTCTCCTATCTAGGTCTAACTCCCTCTATACACACTCGTATTTCCAAAATTACCCTGCACTCTATAAGTGCCTAACGGCAGACTTGATTAACTGGCAGATCCATCCTCCATCGTGGTTCGGTAGACTACACTCTATAAAGACGAATATCCTTCCCAGGATTCTGTGCCTTTTTCGCACTTTGCCTATTGCCCTGGTCAGAACAGATTTATTAACTTTTCAAAGAAACCTCTTTCAGTTTCTCTGGGGTGACAAGAGGCCTAGGGTGAATAGACACACATTATATACCCCAAAAATGAAGGGTGGTCTGGGAGCCCCTAATCTGCTCAAATATTTCTATGCTGCTCAACTATCCCAGCTTATCAAGTTCCATTCCTCTCAGCCTCACTCATTGTGGATGCATATAGAATCACATTCATGTCCATCCAAATTGATATCCCATACCAAGTGGATACCGGCTTGGGACCGACCTGCAATTTTTTCTCTCTCCCTATCATTAAGCATTTGGGACAGACTAACTAAATCTCATTTGTTTAAGTCTCCGTACGGAACATTGGCCCCTTTGTTGCAAAACAAAGATTTCACCCCGGGCCTCACTCCTCATAACTTCAACTGGTTGACCAATAAAGGTCTCCTGCGCATTGCAAACATTTGTGATCACAAGGGCATGTTAACTAAACAGACCCTAATAGATAAATATCAGATGCCAGATTCTGAACAATATCGGTATATTCAACTGAAACACTTTATCTTGCAATAGCGATCTGACCACTATGTCGCCCATGGAATATCTATGTCTAGATATTAGATTGTAAGCTCTAATGAGCAAGGCTCTCTGATTCCTCCTGTATTGAATTGTATTGTTATTGTACTGTCTGCCCTAATGTTTTAAAGCGCTGCATAAACTGTCGGCGCTATATAAATCCTGTATAATAATAATAATAATAATGTCATAAATATGATAAAACTAAAGGTCGTATTTCTGAATTGTATACTATCTTAACGCATACTTCAGTAAAACAAGATTACATGATCAAATGGGAGCAAGACCTCCAAGAAAACCTCAAAATAGAGGAGTGGCAATCGATTGCCCAAGCAGTTTCCAAATCACTTAATACCACCTCTATTATAGAGGCAAACTGTAAGGTCCTTTTAAGATGGCACATGGTGCTGACCAGACTGGCTGCATATGTCCCGGGAGCTTCACCAAAGTGCTTTCGAGGTTGTGGGCACGATGGAATAATATACCATATATTGTGGCAATGCCCCAAGGTACGACAATTTTGGATAAGACAAAAGTGGGGGAAGATGGTATTTGCGCTGTGATGAAGGGGGGGGAAGCTACAAAGATGACTACAGTGGCAAAGTGAACTAAAAAAGCAGAAACGGGCCAATGCATGAATGGATCCTACATGCTAAAAGAACATGGTGGGGATGCAGTGCAGTGCAACGTAGCTGATCAACATAAATATAATGTTGCAGGCAGACAAAGCCTAATATATAAAGGTAATTGTGAAACAGTGACTGCTTGAATATAGCAAAGCAAAAATGCATATACTAACACAAATAGGATGAATAATGACACAATGCAAAAAAAAATATATATATATATATATGTGGGCTAGTGCCCCATTAGCAAAAACGTGCCAAATCCTGGTGAACTACAAGTGACAAATCCCTAGGACAAACATGAATATTAGTTCTATCATCCAGTCCAAAAAACAAAAACAGGAGACGAGCTTGGCGCTCGTAGTTACTACACACTGCAGCATTGTTTTAAATGTAAGTTGATTGGACTTGTTTTATTAAATAAATATACCTTTTATATGGGATCACGCTATGTGCGTCTCTTTCCCCCTCACACTCTACATCACTACTCTACCTGACGTACACTGAGGAGAGAGGCACGGGGACATATTCCAGTTTCCAGGCACGGGGACAGATTCCAGATTAATACCCCTGGAGGCGTACGAGCTCAGTGCTCATGGATTGATGCCCACACCCACTTCATGAAAGTCTTCCCCCACTTTTGTCTTATTTGTCCTGCCTTGGATCAGTACTTAGGTGTTGCAGCAGTGTCCTTTTAGCGTACCCCCGCCCCCCCCCCCGACAGCGCAGGAGTTTCCACTTTCACACAATTTTGGATAAGGGTTTACAACTTTATTTTTACCCTTACCCAAAACCACCTCATTAAATCCCCTAAACATGCCCTGTTGGAGCTTAAAGTCGATGAGGCCTCGAAAAACTAGAGAGGCTCCTCACTTTCATATTTATTTCTACCAGAATCACTATAGCCATAAATTGGAAGTCAGATGCCATCCTATTTGACCAACTTAAGCGCAAGCTCTCCTGGCTCATTATAAATGAAAGGCTCTCGGCAGTCTTGAATGACAAAATAAAGGCGTTTAACCACTTCCCGCCCGCCCACGTCATATGACGTCCTGGGCTTTGGGCGGGTATATCTGAATGATGCCTGTAGTTACAGACATCATTCAGATTTTGCTGGTTTCAGCCGGCGAATCTCTACACCATAGGAATGATCATAGTGGCCGTTCCACCGCTTGATCGTTCCTATGGGAGGCGAGAGGGGACGTCCCCCCCTCCCGCCGCCCTCCGGTGCTTGCTCCGACTCACCGTTATGATCGGTGAGGCGGAGAGCGGATCCGCCGGCGCTGGATGTAGATCATAGAGATTTCCGGCGGACCAGATGGTCGCCGGAGTCTCTATGATCATCGGAGGCCGGGCGCGATGTTATGACGTCACGCCCGGCCACTCCATTCAAAAAAACGGCGCCACTTCGGCTGGGAAGCAGTGATCATTTTTTTTTTTTTTTAATTTCAGGCTTCCCAGCCTAGTGGTGAGATATGGGGTCTTGTTGACCCCATATCTCACTATTAAGAGGACCTGTCATGTTATATTCCTATTACAAGGGATGTTTACATTCCTTGTAATAGGAATAAAAGTGATCAAAAATGTTTTTTTTTCAAAAAAGTGTCAAAATAAAAAAAAAAATCTAATTATTAATAAAAAAAATTTTAAAGCGCCGCTGTCCCCGTGTGCTCGCACGCAGAAGCGAACGCATACGTTAGTCCCGCCCACATATGAAAACGGTGTTCAAACCATATATGTGAGGTATCACCGCGAACGTTGGAGCGAGAGCAATCATTTTGTCACTAGACCTCCTCTGTAACTCAAAACATGTAACCAGTAAAAAAATTTCAATCGTCGCCTATGGGGATTTTTAAGTACCGAACATTGGCGCCATTCTACGAGCGTGTGCAATTTTGAAGCGTGACATGTTAGGTATCTATTTACTCGGCGTAACTTCATCTTTCACAATATGCAAAAACATTGGGCTAACTTTACTGTTTTGTTTTTTTTAAAAACACAAAACTGTTTTTTTCCCCAAAAAAAGTGTTCGAAAAATTCCTGCGCAAATACCGTGTGAGATAAAAAGTTGCAACAACCGCCATTGTATTTTCTAGGGTCTTTGCTAAAAAAACATATATAATGTTTGGGGGTTCTATGTAATTTTCTAGCAAAAAAATGATGATTTTTACATGTAGGAGAGAAGTGTCAGAATTGGCCTGGTAAGGAAGTGGTTAAAAAAGTATGGGGTCTGTGGATCAGTTATCTGACTGGAGACCCCCGTACAGCTCCGGTTTGAGGAGACTTTGAACCGCACAGACCAGAGCTTGGGGTCTTCCCTTCCTTTCCCCTTCCCCCGTCTCTTTTCGGCCCTTTCTTCTCCCCACTTTACATTTTCTTTGTTTAACAAGAAGCTTAATGAGTACCATCTAGGTGCCAATAGAAAATGATCCAATGTCTTTTCTTCGACAAACGAACATCCGGTACTGTGCAATTGATATCATGTTTAAATATTTTGCTATTGTTTTTACACCTAATGTGAAAACGTTAATAAAAACATTGAAACGAAACATGGGATTGTGGAAAAAAGATATTAATTTGTAGAAAATATTCCTTTTTATTATAGCACATGTCTTTGTTTTTGGATTAAGACTACGCATAAAATTTCACATATTTTTTGTTTATTACATGTATAAGAGTAGCGCAGCATCACTTGATTTAATTTACACTAATGAGCACTAACATACATACTGATATGAATTAGTGAATTAGTGGATTAGTGAAATTGAGAGTTCTTACTTCCCAGCGAAAATCAGGGAATAATGAAAAAATGTTTTTTTGTGAAGTGCATTGATCTTAACAGAGAAGGTGAAACGAATGTGTTTTTGGCAGTTGGTAGGTGCAATGGGCTTCAAATGGCTCCAGTTGAAGGGAAGACCCTTCAGCTTTCCTGGACCTCTTCTTGAGCCAAAAAGTTGCTATTTATTAGCCCCATTGTTAACACTAATTAAAGCAGAGTTCCGCACTATTTAGCAACCACGGCCCCACTGGTAGCTGATCCCTTTGCCATTAATCTTTGGATATTTTTTTATTTTTATTGGTTTTATTTAAATAACCTTTTTTTGTTTAACCACCTCGATACTGGGCACTTTCACCCCCTTCCTGCTCAAGCCATTTTTCAGCGCTGTCGCACTTTGGATGACAATTGCATGGTCATGCAACGCTGTACCCAAATTAAATTGTTATCATTTTTTCCCCACAAATAGAGCTTTCTTTTGGTCGTATTTGGTCACCTCTGCGTTTTTTATTTCTTGCGCTATAAACAAAAGAAGAGGGACAAGTTTGAAAAAACACAATATTTTTTACTTTTTGCTATAATAAATATCCATTTTTTTAAAACAAATTTTTTCCTCAGTTTAGGCCGATATGTATTCTTCTGCATATTTTTGGTAAAAAAAAAATCGTAATAAGTTTATATTGATTGGTTTGCGCAAAAGTTATAGCGTCTACAAAATAGGGGATAGATTTATAGCATTTTTATTATTTTTTTTACTAGTAATGGCAGCGATCTGCAATTTTTATCATGACTGCGATATTGCGGCGGACATATCGGACACTTTTGACACATTTTTGGGACCATTCACATTTATACAGCGATCCGTGCTATGAAAAAGCATTGATTACTGTGTAAATGTGACTGGCAGGGAAGGGGTTAACACTAGGGGGTGATCGAGGGGTTAAATGAGTGTCCTGGGAGTGATTCTAACTGTGGGGGGAGGGGACTGACTGGGGAAGGTGACCGATTGGTGTCCCTATGTACAAGGGACACACCATCGGTCTCCTCTCCTCTGACAGGACGTGGATCTGTGTGTTTACACACACAGATCCATGGTCCTGCTTAGTTACTGGGCAATCACGGGTGCACGGCAGACATTGTGGCCACCGGGCACACGCATTGGGTTCCCAGTGACGCGGCGGGCGCGCGCACCCCCTAGTGGCCCAGGAAGGCGATCAGGTCATATGAATGAGAGCCCAGAATGAGAGCTGTCTCATCCCGCCATCATATGACAGTGGGCGGGCAGCTAGTGGTTAAAAATCTGTTACCTCCGGTCCACCTCCTTGTAACAAGGTACGTCATTTCAGCTTTCCCATTGGCTCCAGGGATCTCAGTGTCATCAATCTCAGGAGTCAATGGGCATCCTCCGCTTCTGGCATTGCGTTATTTCAAAACCAGAAATGATGGCATGCCATGCAGCACTTCCTTCCTTCTGGGTTGTGTTGATTGACAGGTTGCCATAACAACGGAGTGGGAACTTCCACCGCCACCACCATTACTACGGTAACCTGCAATCAACACAGTGCCTCAGTGTGTCCTGACTGCGCATGTGCAAAATTGGAGATGCATGCTGGGTAGCCAGTGCACAAAATCTCTGAAGCAAGTATGAGTGGGCTTCAGATGCCCATAGTAAGAATGGCCACTGTCTGTATACCAGGGACGCTGTGAGTACATGAAGATTTATAAGCCACATCAATGATTACATGGTAAACAATATCCACTTTCAATTGTATTAGCAAAAAAAAAAATCAAGGGGTGCTTTTAAAAAAAAAAATGTCAAGAAATGTCAAGGAGACTGAAACTCCGCTTTAAGTATGGAGCAGTGGAGAGGGAGGGTGGGTTAGTTGAACTCTTGGCAGTGGGGGCAAGAGGGTAAGTAAATTTGTTTCTTGCATTTAATATTAAATTAAGTGAAGTACCTGATTTTGGCACAGTTTCAGCATTTATCCTTACAAATCAATCCTTGATTGTACCCACTTAATATTTTATAGATTTTCTTGCTTAGCAGGAGTGTAAATGAGAATTACAAAAAGAACTACACTAAAACCAGTTCCTTTGGCATTCTGTACCTTCATGTTTTTTCTCTGAGAAATGCATGAGATTTATTATGGCCACTAATAGTCTTCACAGCTGAAACATAACTCCATGCCATTTTTCTGTGGAGACACCAGGCAATCTAAGTTTATGTAGGGTGTAGTTACATAGACAAAGTCATAAATACATCACACTTAAGTGAACTGAAAGCCGTGTTGGAATTACAAATATTAATAGTGTGCATAGTTTAAAAATAATACTGGGCTTTTATGATTTGGATTTCCAAAGACCTGAAGGTTGCCATCCCAAAGACAAAATTTAGAGAATCATAATCCAGAATCCAGAAACCTAATCCATGTAGAAATCAGACAGTAATGTCCCATCAAATATGACCATAGTCTATAAACTTTTTATTAGTAATGTCTATAATTTATCCTCAATGCAAAGATCCTGCAGTATATTGTATAAGCAGTTACAGATATAGATAATAGTAATATCCAATGTTAAAGCAACCATTTTAAAATAATAAATAAAAAATGGCCTGCCATATGAGATGTAAGGTATAAGGTAATAGCAATCATGCTGATCACACCTGTATTGTGGAGAAATCCTCAATTGAAAAAACCCTTGAATACAACATGGGGGACGGGAGAGGCAAGTATTAAACAATTTTGTTGCAGGGATCAAGGTTTTTAAACCATGTATTTTACTTGACTACATTTTCACCTAAAGCATCAAAACCACTTAACTCATTCTATTACTATAAGTCTATCCATCATATGTATACCTGCACTAGGTATAACAGCTGACACACAAGGGTTGTCAGGGGTTGATTTACTAAAGGCAAAATGTTGTGAACTTTGCAAATGCAGTTGTACTCTGCAGATGGAGGAGGGAAGGGAGAGAGAGGCGCCAAGGAGGAAGGCGGTGTGGCTAGCCTCCAAAATGTGTTCCAATTGGCTGTTCCATCCTATGGGTTGACAGATGGTTACAGGCTTGTGACAGCTCGCTCATCAGCGTCCTCTCTTATCCAACTACCGTAGCCGCCGCCCCGGCGAGGAATGAAGAGTGACCACATGATCCAGTACGGGATCACTTTCTGAGCTCCCTCCAGTCCCAGACCTTCACATTTGACACCCCCATGAGTGGAACTTGTTATTGTTTTTCAATTTGTTTCTATAAACTGTGCTAGACCAGTGATCGCCTGGCGCCTCTCTCTCCCTTCCCTCCTCTGTTCCAGACCCTAGTACAGGAGACCACAGCAAGCTTCATCATTATTGACTTTATTTTAACCCTTACTATTTATTGGGACTGAGCACCTTGCTTTTAAATATTTTTTCGGGACATTTGTAATTTGACATTCCAGGATAGCGCTGAAAATTTTTGTTTGTCCTTGGTCTTCACTATGCAAATGCAGTTGCTCCTAAGCTTAGTAATTGATGGGAAGCTCTGCTGGCTTACATCATCCAATGATGTGCAAGCAAACATGCTTTTTCTTATTTTTCTTGCATATGATTGGGTATTATTTGTAAAGTGAAGCTTTACCTCATTTTCTAGGCTCTGAAGCAACTGCTTTTGCAGAGTACAACTGCACTTGAAAAGTGCACAGTCTATTTGTGTTTAGTAAATCAACCCCAGTGTGTTAGAGGCAGCAGTGCCTTAGATTCAGGCAGCAGGTATACAACTATGTAGGCACAGCAGTTTTTCAAGAGGAATTTTAGGATAAAAGGTACATTTTTCAGTGTACTACTTTGGCACAATTAAGATATATAGTATCTCACAAAAGTGAGTACACCCCTCACATTTTTGTAAATATTTTATTCTATCTTTTCATGTGACAACACTGAAGAAATGATGCTTTGCTACAATGTAAAGTAGTGAGTGTACAGCTTGTATAACAGTGTAAATTTGCTGTTCCCTCAAAATAACTCAACACATAGCCATTAATGTCTAAACCGCTGGCAACAAAAGTGAGTACAACCCTAAGTGAAAATGTCCAAATTGGGCCCAAAGTGTAAATTTTTTGTGTGGCCACCATTATTTTCCAGCACTGCCTTAACCCTCTTGGCCATGGAGTTCACCAGAGCTTCACAGGTTGCCACTGGAGTCCTCTTCCACTCCTCTAAGACCACATCAGAGATATGGGGGATGTTACAGACCTTGCGCTCCTCCACCTTCCGTTTGAGGATGGCCCAAAGATGCTCAATAGGGTTTAGGTCTGGAAACATGCTTGGCCAGTCCATCACCTTTACCCTCAGCTTCTTTAGCAAGGTAGTGGTCGTCTTGGAGGTGTGTTTGGGTTGTTTTCATGTTGGAATACTGCCCTGCGGCTTAGTCTCCGAAGGGAGGGAATCATGCTCCGCTTCAGTATGTCACAGTACATGTTGGCATTCGTGGTTCCCTCAGTGAACTGTAGCTCCCCAGTGCCAGCAGCACTCATGCAGCCCCATGCAGACCATGACACTCCCACCACCATGCTTGACTCTAGGCAAGACACACTTGTCTTTGTACTCCTCACCTGCTTGCCACCACACAGGCTTGACACCATCTGAACCAAATAAGTCTTGGTCTAATCAGTGGACACAGGCTGCATGATGGGCACAGGCTGCATGGTGGACACAGGCTGCATAGTAGACACAGGCTGCATGGTGGGCATAGGCTGCATAGTGGACACAGACTGCATGGTGGGCACAGGCTGCATAGTGGACCCAGGCTGCATGGTGGACACAGGCTTCAGAGTGGACACAGGCTGCATTGGTGGACACATGCTGCATTGGTGGACACAGGCTGCATTGGTGGACACAGGCTACATTGGTGGGCACAGGCAGTCTGCATTAGTGGGCACAGGCAGGCTGCATTGGGACTGCTCATGGGACTCGTAGTTTTACAGCAGCTGGAAGGACGTCAGTTTGAGACTCCTGCTCTAAATGATATCACTTCAAAACTAGTAGCAATAATAAGTGTGTACATAAATCCCCAAAAACTCAACAGTGTTCCAGAATGAGCTGAAATTGATACAAAGTAATCCTGTGTCCAAAAAGAAAAAAGAAATGTAGCAGGTTCTTTCTTTACTCTAGTGTGCTGATGACAAAGCATCTACCCATAGAGCTCCAATATAAACACCAATTGCTGTCCTCGACCCACATGGATCTGCCATGATCTGATATTACCACACTTCACAAATATGGCCATTGCACTTATGAGATCCCAGAAAGATGAAAGCTGCCTCTCCAGTCACAGACCTGTCTTCTGATGTTTACATGTAATTTCTCCACCAGCGAGCATACAAAGGAAGAGGCCATACATAGTGTGATACTGTATGGTTAAAAACCTTTTAATAACACAAAACCATTATACTCACATTTAAATTGTACAACTAAGCATCCGAAATGTCCCCCAGAGGACCACAACAGTGAGTATTGAGCACTCCCGTTTGTGTCTCACACACAGCCGGCTGCACTGTGAGATGAGACACTGCCCGATGCTCAGCTGAATGCTGCCGATCAACACACACAAAGCCTGGCTTTGCACTAATGCATTTCATCTGTCTGATTACTTCTTCCAGAGGGTGATTTTCGTATTTGTGATTTTCTTGTTGACTGTTATCCTATCTGTAATGTCAAAAAAATAGAATAAAAATAAAAATCACTATTTGGAAAATAATGTCTTACACAAATAATAAGTGTAGAATGTCCTATACCTTTAGATTTTTAACTGTGACCAAAACTAAATTTACAGGTGCCACTCAAAACTCTACCAGGTCCTCTTATGTAGCAACGGCTTGAAGTGCAGACAAGGACAGAGCTTGTCCCAGCTCTAGGCATCTAATGGAAAAGGGCAAAAGTCCTGGAGGTCACACATCTCTACAAAACCCCCGTAAGAAGGTATATAACAGCCTCAGCCCAGGCTCCAACCAAGCCACATCCTCAACATGTTTCACTCTGCCCATGGAGCTTAGCCTAAGCTTCATGGGTGGAGTGAAATGTGTTGGAAAGGTGGCCTGGTTGGTGCCTAGGCTGAAGCTGTCATACACCTTCTTACAGGGTTTTGCGGAGATTTGAGACTTCCAGAACTTTTCCTTTATATTTTTAACAAAGTGTTCATAAAATGTAAAGCCAAGTGCCAAGTACAGTAAATCACAGCAACAAGAGTGCTTTGCACTTACCACCTTTCTTCTTGTATGAGTGAACACACCTTATTAAAGTGAATGTTTGTTTTTTTGTTTGAATAATAAACATGTTATACTTACCCGCTCTGTACAATGGTATTGAACAGAGCAGCCCTGAACCTTCCTCTGGGGTCCACCCCGATTCTTTGGGCTCCTCCTATTCTGTGTCCCCCCCCCCCCCCATAGCAAGCTGCTTGCTATGGAGGCAGACATGCAGGCTTGCTCCTGAGCTGGGATATGTGTGTCCATGGACACAACAAAGCAAGGTTTGAGCCCTCCCCCGCTCCCTCCTCTCAGGATCTGATTGACAGCAGCAGGAGGCACAGGGACCCACTGGGTGGTCCCTGTGAGGAGCAAGAGAGAACAGTGATGCTGCTCTTGGACACGACGCTGGATCAAAAAAGGAGCCAGGTAAGTATTTTTTGGGGGAGTGCTGTGGGAAGCTGATATTGGAATTTTGTTTTACCTTAAACCACTTTAAGCAATGCAAATGTTAAACATTTAATTATTTAAATACAGCAAAATTATTTGTATAACATTTATTGGACTTAAAAACACATTACCACAAAGATCATATACCAGCATGTGAACTTTGGGGATTGCGATATTAAAGTACTATTGTCTCACTCTGGATGCTTCAAGAGGATTCATGATAAGACCTAACAATATATCTAATTATCTATAAATGCAAGCAAGATTGCATTTGAGATATGCCATCTTTGTTTAAGGTTCAGGAAACAGTTAAAATATAATGTTGCGTACACACGGTCGGACTTTTCGTCTACAAAAGTCCGACAGCCCGTCCGACAGAGTTTCGACAGACTTTTGGCGGACTTGCGGTAGACTTTCTAACGAACGGACTTGCCTACATACGATCACACAAAAGTAGTACGCGGTGACGTACACCAAGTCCGACGAGACACTGGAAACTGAATATCTTTTCCAAGGTTTTAATAAAGAGTAACTGAAGGAAGTAGCAGGAAAGAGGTAGAAGAAGAGTTGCAGGGAAGTTCAAATACCTTTTCTTAGTGTAGTATTACGAATTGGAATCTTGTAGATGAACGTACTCTCCTTTTAGAGTTGAATCTTTGCCCGCCCGGATAGGTTTCTCTCACTAACCTAGCAGCTGATACGCAGCACGAACAAAAGTCTCTGCCACAGACTTGAATGTAATAGAAACCCTTACGATCCTCTGCCACAGGATGTAATGGTTTACGATGAATAGCAAACACAGCACTAGAATCTTTAAGCCGACCCGGCAGTACTAATGCGGTAGGTTAACTTTAGGATGCGTCCTCCAACTGAGTCACCAGGCCCCTCTCCAGACCAGCGCTCTGCATGATCCTTCCATGATGGGTCCTCCGCTGGGATCTTCTCAGTTGTCCAGCTTCCTCCCGTAGGACAGACAGCACAGGACCATTCCTTCCCCGCTGTGGTAGGCCCCAGACAGGCTTCTGGGCCCACCCACATGCTGCAGCAACGTGGTCCTCCCGGTCGGAGGACCACAAGGTAGTACTCCTAACACATACCTGTCGGCCAGGAGGGCCAGCAGGTGGAACTCCCATAATGGAACTCGGAGGACCACCTCCACTGAGTTATCTCCGGGACAGGGGAGCACTTATACACTTTAACGTGTTGCCTTTCCAACACCGAGCCATGGCGACAATGACACCCACAGGCACAGTGCGAAACTACATGCAACACAGCCAAACTGGAACAGAGGCTAAATCTGACTATGTATGAACAGGTAACCCACTAAATTTACCTATAAACGGTAGTTTGAAAAATCTACCAGCACTACATATATATATATATATATATATATATATATATATATATATATATATATATATATATAGAACGTCAGGGGAGGGCGACGCAGGCGGAGTTTCACACATGCGCAGTATATAAAGAGAGGTATTACGCATTTGTCGTATGTACGTTCTGTGCGTAGAGACAAGGGGTAGAGAATATGAGTTAAAATAGAACGTCAGGGGTGGGCAACGCAGGCAGAGTTTCACACATGCGCAGTGCCTAAAAATTGTTAGTACGCATGTGTCGTACGTACGTTCTGTGCGCAGAGACAAGGGGGCTGAAAATATGCGTAAAGAAAGAACGTCAGGGGCGGGCAAAGCAGGCGGAGTTTCATGCATGCGCAGTGTATAAAACGTTATTAAATATTGTGTCGTATGTACGTTCTGTGCTTAGATGATAGTGGACCGGGATGCTATAAACGAAGCTAATTTAAAATTTTGAAATTTGTAAAAAACTTTGTAGCAAGCAGCCTATATGGCTTGACAGATTGATGAGGCCTATGTTGGGATAAGATGATGAGGGTTTAGCAGAAAATAAGTGTTTTTTGTCTTGTGTCTTTATCTTTTACAGAAATTCTGAATGCTAAATTTAAGGTGCCTGAATTTCTGTCTGCTTTTATTGATCAGTACAGGGAGATGAGGAATCTGTGGGAGGTCAAACACCCTCAATATTATCTAAAGCATGTAAGGAAGTCAACGCTGGAGAGACTTCTGACATTTGTCCAGACGTACATCCCAGAAGCAACGATGGAGATGTTGTTATCGAAAATTGGGATCTTGAGGAACATGTATAAGAGGGAGCATAACAAGATCCAGAATTCCCTGAGATCAGGAGCATCAGCAGATGATGTACAGTATATGTACCCAGGCTGTGGTACTACCATAAACTACGTTTTCTTGATGACCAGACTGAAGCCAGGGCATCACTTTCAACCCTTCCCTCCACCCTTTCCTCCACCCTTCCATGCACTCTTCCATGCACCCTTCCCTCCACCCCAGCAGAGGCTGATGAGGACCAAGCTGGGTCTTCCATCCTGGAAGAACCGGATGTGACCATCTGGAGTCAGGTAAATTAATTAAAAAAATATTTAGTGTCCTAATATTAATGATGTTAACTAGATATTATAATTGATTAAAAGAATTTTATCCTAAAAATGATGTATACATATCAATTGACAGTAGTGGCCAAATATGTTTGTCACCTGCTTTAAAGAATGATGGTGTCAGATTCCTAGACTCTTTTATTACTAGATGTATTAACATTGAATTTGCAAGTCATGAGAAGCAAATTGTGTGTCATTGATGAACCAAAAACAAACAACTAAAACTATGTCCCTTTTTATACACAGGATGAGGTCAGCCAGGAGGAAAGTGGGGAAAGTGGCAGGCAGGAGGAGGACGGACCCTGTGTCATCCAGAAGGAGGCTGGCCCAGTGTCAGGCAGGAGGTGGCCGGACCCAGTGTCATCCAGGAGGAGGGTGGACCCAGTGTCAGGCAGGAGGTGGCTGGGCCCAGTAGGAGCCTGACCTAATCCCAAGTGGCTCCCCTCCGCCTTCCTACAAAAAGGGCCAGGAAGGGGACGGTGACACAGGAGGCATCCCTGTGCCTCATGAGAGAGGCCACAAATATTTTGAAGAGCCCCCCCGAAGCTGAAGAGGCCTATGGGTGTTATTTAGCCAGCAGGCTGCTTCAAATGGAGTGGGGCCAACGCCTCATTTGTGAAAAACTGTTTGCTGAAACTATACACAAGGGACTGAAGGGCGAGCTAACTGCCAACACACAAATAAATGAGGCAGCCCCCCCTCCTCCTCCTCCTTCTCCTCCTGCCAAAACTCAACCACCAGAGCCAAAGCCTCCAAGGAAGGCTGCAGGGAAGGGTGCAGGGCAGCGTGGAGGGAAGGCTGCAGGGAAGAGAAGAAAATGATGACCTGGGTTCAGTCTGGTCTGACAGAAGACGCAGGCTGGTGTAGTACCACAGCCTGGGGACATCTATGCCATCTGCTGATGCTCTTGATCTCTGGGATTCCTGGACCAGATTGTACTCCCTCTTATATGGACTCCTCAAGATCCCAATTTTCTTTTCCACAGACTTTTGCCAGCGTTGACTTCCTCTTTATTTTCTTTTTACCATAAATAAATGAATATTTTAGTTTATGAAAAAGACTTTATGTGTTTTAATTAACATAATTGATTTAGAGACAATGTTAAATTAACAAGGGACAACAACCTCCTTGAGGTTGCAAAAACACAACAAAAAAATATAATGTTCTAGTGGTAACTTTTAGAAAAAAAAAAAATATAACCAAAAAAGGTTCCTTGTGTTAACTTTATATACAAAGAAAAAATCAAAAACAAAAAAAAAATGGTTCTTTGTGGTAACTTAACCAAAAAAAAGAAAAATAACATAAAAAAAATGTATTTGTGTTAAATTTAAGAACTACAAAAATCAAAAAAAAATGGTTCTTTGTGGTAAATTTACAAACCCCAAAAATTAAATAATGTAGATAAAGAGAAAATAATTTCGACAATAATCATAAAAAAAAATCTTGATGAAATCTAAAATAAAAGATGACTCCCAAAAAAAAAAAAAACAATTAAACATTAGTATGAAGATATGGCTTTTAAAAAAAATACTATATCATTCATGAGATCAAAGAGAAATAATCCAGAAATCAGTTTGGGAGAACTCTGTGTGAATAGGAACAGCAAAACATCTTCGTTCTTATAGCATTATTAAAGAAGACATTAATGCGCTGCATTCAACGATCACAGAATTTACAGCGTGAGGAATGTGCTACCTACAATACGAACACTAGTTTTACTAGACTGAGTGCTTCCGTTTAGTTTTTGCTTCTGAGCATGCGTCGTTTTTTTGTCCGCCAAACTAGCATACAGACGAGCGGATTTCTGGGTCCGCCTGATTTACGACGTAAAGATTTGAAGCAAGTTCCAAATCTAAAGTCCGTCAGATTTGCGGCTGGAAAAGTCCGCTGAAAGTCCGGGGAAGCCCACACACGATCGGATTGTTCGCCGGATTTGGTCCGTCAGCGTCCGGCGGACTTTTGTAGCCGAAAAGTCCGACCGTGTGTACGCAGCATAAGAGATTAAAAACAAGTTAGCAATTTCCTAAAAAAAACATGTAAGTATCCTAAAATTTCCAAGCAATCTACCTTGACTTATGTAAACATTTTAATAAACCATGAATACTCATTGAAAACAGTATGAAAATCAGTTAGCTGAGGCTACCAAGGTGGTTTATGATAAGATCTATTATAATATAAATGAGGAGACTGCCTGCAGGTTAGCCTGAATTTGTAGGAGGAGTCAGGCTGTACTTAAACCCACCCTCCTCTTCCTATGTCCTGTTGGCCTTCCCTCTAGTATGATGCTTCTGGACAATTATGCGCCATTTCCGGTCATCAGCGCCAAGAGGAAGGCTCTCGGTTGCTCTCTACTCGTAGGGACAGATATTGTTCAGTTGGCAGGGTCCATGGGTGGGCTAGAAGCTGCTGTTTTAGCTGCTTGGTCCGGTTGGGGGGGAGTTAAAAGGGGGGAGCCTGCTCCTCGTGCCTATCCAGGGGGGTTACTTTCACGTTAGGGGCTTTTTTAGGGGGGTGTCGGCATACAGTAAAGGTGAGGGGGGTAGGGGGGGTCTGGTGTCTGCCTCATCGGGGTGGGCAAGCGGGTGCACCAGAGCCAGCCACAGTGGGTTAGCAGGTTAGGCTCAGGACTGGCTTCATACAGCATGGGCACTTTCCCTGCACCGCAGTTCCTCTATACAGAGATTCAGTGCTTGGGACATGCAGTTATTGCTCAACTACATGAGAAAACGTTTGTTGCATCTGGTGGTTTCGCTCGTGTGTTCATGTTTTGATTTACTAGTATGCCATGTTCAGCAGTCATCTTAGGTTAGCTCCACATGTTAATTTTTCACACGTCTGTCATATATTTTTCTTTAGGACACTGATAGGAGTGTGTACACATTCTGCCAATCTGTTTTCAATTCAGAAGTGCTCAGTAAGTGGCATGTGTCCAAGTTTCTTACAGTCTGGGTTCACAAGTTTCACTTATATTGTTGGTACACAGGTTTTCCTTTGGCGTCGGTCGCTTAGGGTAAGGTTGGGGTTGGACCTTAGGCAGGATGGTATGGCATGGTAGGTTTGGTTGGGGCTCATGCCCTTTAGAACTGTCAATTCCCACATTGTTCATGGCCACGTGAGGGGGGGGGTTGCTGTTAGGTCATCAGCACAGGGCTCATTGCCACAGTCATGGGGTAGTCTTTTTCTTTAGTTGGGATGTTGGGGCAGCACGGATTGCACCATCGGCACGACCGTATCCCTCCACGTCACGTGGGGTTGGCCAGTGGAGGGCACCTGCCAGGGGTAACTAGGTATCTCACAGGTTGGTGGCCAGGGCATTCGTTACGTCCGGTCTGGTCTTCCTCCATTTTAAGGTCACTCACTGGGTTATATGTTAGTCATGCGATTTGTTAACCTGAGGATGTTTTATTTCCTACCTGAGTTTATACAGCCACGCTTCATTTTAAGTGTTAGCTCTGGTATGTTTGTTCCTCTTTTCCTGCAGTCGTTTTTTCTGCTTAACAACAAGGGTCTCGAGGTATCATTCTTCCGGTTCAGTCCAGCTCAGGTAGTTGTTTGTTGGGTCATTTTATATCGGCTGTTTTAGCACATACAGTCAGGTCCATAGATATTGGGACATCAACACAATTCTAATCTTTTTGGCTCTATACCACCACCACAATGAATTTGAAAAGAAATGAACAAGATGTGCTTTAACTGCAAACTTTCAGCTTTAATTTGAGAGTATTTACATCCAAATCAGGTGAACGGTGTAGGAATTACAACAGTTTGTATATGTGCCTCCCACTTTTTAAGGGACCAAAAGTAATGGGACAAATGGCTGCTCAGCTGTTCCATGGCCAGGTGTGTGTTATACCCTCATTATCCCATTTATAAGGAGCAGATAAAAGGTCCAGAGTTCATTTCAAGTGTGCTATTTGCATTTGGAATATGTTGCTGTCAACTCTCAATATGAGATCAAAAGAGCTGTCACTATCAGTGAAGTAAGCCATCATTAGGCTGAAAAAACAAAACAAACCCATCAGAGAGATAGCAAAAACATTAGGTGTGGCCAAATCAACTGTTTGAAACATCCTTAAAAAGAAAGAACGCACCGGTGAGCTCAGCAACACCAAAAGACCACGGAAAACAACTGTGGTGGATGACCAAAGAATTCTTTCCCTGGTGAAGAAAACACCCTTCACAACAGTTGGCCAGATCAAGAACACTCTCCAGGAGGTAGGTGTATGTGTGTCAAAGTCAACAATCAAGAGAAGACTTCACCAGAGTGAATACCGAGGGTTCACCACAAGATGTAAACCATTGGTGAGCCTCAAAAACAGGAAGGCCAGATTAGAGTTTGCCAAACGACATCTAAAAAAGCCTTCACAGTTCTGGGACAACATCCTATGGACAGATGAGACCAAGATCAACTTGTACCAGAGTGATGGGAAGAGAAGAGTATGGAGAAGGAAAGGAACTGCTCATGATCCAAAGCATACCACCTCATCAGTGAAGCATGGTGGTGGTAGTGTCATGGCATGGGCATGTATGGCTGCCAATGGAACTGGTTCTCTTGTATTTATTGATGATGTGACTGCTGACAAAAGCAGCAGGATGAATTCTGAAGTGTTTCGGGCAATATTATCTGCTCATATTCAGCAAAATGCTTCACAACTCATTGGACGGTGCTTCACAGTGCAGATGGACAATGACCCGAGGCATACTGAGAAAGCAACCAAAGAGTTTTTTAAGGGAAAGAAGTGGAATGTTATGCAATGGCCAAGTCAATCACCTGACCTGAATCCGATTGAGCATGCATTTCACTTGCTGAAGACAAAACTGAAGGGAAAATGCCCCAAGAACAGGCAGAAACTGAAGACAGTTGCAGTAGAGGCCTGGCAGAGCATCACCAGGGATGAAACCCAGCGTCTGGTGATGTCTATGCGTTCCAGACTTCAGGCTGTAATTGACTGCAAAGGATTTGCAACCAAGTATTAAAAAGTGAAAGCTTGATGGATGATTGTTAATCTGTCCCATTACTTTTGGCCCCTTAAAAAGTGGGAGGCACATATACAAACTGTTGTAATTCCTACACCATTCACCTGATTTGGATGTAAATACCCTCAAATTAAAGCTGGAAGTCTGCAGTTAAAGCACATCTTGTTTGTTTCATTTCAAATCCATTGTGGTGGTGTATAGTGCTAAAAAGATTAGAATTGTGTCAATGTCCCAATATTTATGGACCTGACTGTACATGGGTGGTGGTCCTTTTAAGCCTCACGAGTCATACCACTGCGGGGTCACCCATCACGTTTATGGGTATTTACGGGTTGAGATGTTTCATTTCCTAATTGACTTATGCAGTGGCAAGTCTCCTCATCCGTTTCTCATATATTCATGTTACGTTCATGCATCTCGACATTTCACCACTCATTACAAATTCCCTGACACATCTTCAGGGTTTTTGTGGGTGCAAATTACGTATTTTGGCCTGCTATTCTTCAGGTTGCTCGGTCTCTGTTTCAGGGGTCTGACACATTTTCAGTCCCGCTCATACGTTATATTTCAGGATGGGCATCGGTCGCCAGGCGCAGGCCTGGTACGTTTAGGATGTAGTATTCACAGTTAAAGGTAAGTCATGATTGCTTTAGCATTGTTCACTTCATCGTACGTTGCCCTCACGCTTCAGGTCACGTTTCGCCATTGCAGTATTTACCTATCACGTTAGGTTACAGCGGGTTGAGAAGGTCATTTTTAATTGGCTTGTGCAGTGGCAAGTCTCCTCATCCATTTCTCAGTCAGCTTGCGTTAGGCCATTTCATTCATCACAATTTGTTACACTACTAGTCATGTTGAACCTGACACGTTCAGGTTTCTGTAGACCGGAGTGAACGTTTTTAATTGGCCTGTTGCACCGCAGATTACTCTGCCTCCTCCGTTTGGTATGGTGTACGCTTTCTTGGGCGCATGAGGGCATGTTTCTGGTAGGAACGGGAGGCAGCTAGAGGGGTTAAAAAGGGTTATTTAGGGTCAGTGTAGAGTCAATTTGTATGTGATGTTTGCTTATGATAGTTTGTTTGGGTTATTTAGGTTATGTCTCAAGTGGCGGATATTGAGGACTTTGCCTCCATCCCTCCTTCTCCAGATAGGGGTTCGGAACATGACAGCACGCCTTCTATGAGGTCCTGGACCATGCTGAGACTGATGGCGGAGTTACATCTTAGGGGTATTTCATACCCAGCGTCAGCCCGCAAGGTGGAACTTTTTAGATTATTATTTCCCAGCAATTCAGGTTCCAATGCTGAGCAGGTCACCCTCTGTACAGTCGCTATGTCTCTCATGCAGATTCACTCCACCCTAAGCTCTCTGGCAAACTCATTTCAGGAGTTACGTGCCAGGATGGAGGTTTTGGAGAGCCGTCTGAGTCAGGCCCCATTGGATCTTGCGATTTCTAGGATTTCAACAGGTTTTGGAGTCCTCGTGGTTTCAAGCCCCATGCCATTGGCTTCAGGTACAAGCACTGGTGTCCCCTCCGGTACCCCGGCTAATTTTATCCCTGGGAGTATTAGGAAAGACATTTTTGTTAGGCAAGGATATAAATTTGGCATCTTTGTTGATTGCCGCCCATAATGTGGCTGATAACATGTCTTATACCTGTGGTGATGTGTCAGTGGTTGTTAAGACCAGGGACCACAAGCTGAACCACAAGTTTTCTATCCCGGAATTTGTCTTGGCGTTCAGCATGTTTAGGGATATTGTATGCTCGGTGAGTCCCCATAGGAGGGAGGATCTGGACCATTATCTTTATGCAGTGATGGAGTTGGGACATAAGTTTGGGGGCTCGGCGGTCTACGATTATCATCGTTGGAAGGCTGTCATGAAGTCATTCACTATTTGGATGATTTCCTACTCATAGTGACTTCCAAGCAGGCCCCTGCTGATCTACGGAAGTTATTGTCAGTTTTTGCAGCGCTCAACGTCCCATTGGCAGTCAAGAGGATGGAAGGCCCGGTGACGGTGCTTACCTTTTTGGGATCACTCTGGATACACAGGCCATGCAGGTCAGTCTACCAGCAGATAAACTTGTTAGAATCAGAGATTGTATTCATACTTTTACTATCTCTCAAGCTTGTTCCAGAGTGGAGTTGCAATCGTTAAACTTCGCCATGAGAATCATTTCTCAGGGTAGGTCATTTATTTCAAGGTTTTTGGCTTTGTTGCCAGCAGCCTCTGACTCCGACTCTCAGGTCAAGCTGGATGCTGCAGCTCTGGTTGACCTGTGCATGTGGGACAAGTTCCTCCATCGTTGGAACGGGATTGCAGTGTTTATACCCGCGGAATCCATGTCCTCTCCTTAGGTTGTGACAGATGCAGCTCCCACTGTAGGTTATGCTGTCATTTTTGGCACCCACTGGCTTGTGGGGCCATGGCCGGAGGAGATCTTGGCTATCCCAGGGTTTACAGAGTCTTCAGCTTTGTTCAAGATTTATCCTATAGTGTCAGTGGCCCGGGTGTGGGGTAGGTTTTGGTCGGGGGAAACCGTTGTTTTCTCAACAGACAATCAAGCTTCCTTGGAGATTATCAACAAAGGCAGATCTAGGTCATTAATTATCATGTCCTTCGTATGCAGGCTGATTTGGCTGTCCCTGCAGTTTCATTTTTACATGCATTGTACAGTGGGGCAGAGAATGTTATAGCAGATGCTCTATCATGGCTTAATTACCCATTGTTTTTTCGACAGATCCCAGCGCCACGCCATCCCTGCAGTCCTCGCTACTGATGATGGATTTGTTTCCCATTGGGTTAATGCAGCAGCTTTGAGTGATAAATCTTTATCGGTCAACACTAAGAAGGCTTATGTCACGGCCTGGAAAACTTTTCAGGTTTTCCAGTCCCGTTATCCTTAGTTTAATGGTCATGACGTTCGATACCTGCTGGCATTTGTTGCTTTTTGCCACTCACAACTGAAGCTGTCATATGGCACGGTCAAAACATATCTAGCAAGGGTTCAGCATTTTTTGTCCTTACAGGACCCATATAGACCGTCCATCTTTTCAGCCTATTCCGTCAAGGCCATTCTGAGGGGTATTCGGAGGAGTAGTCCTCCTTCTTCTATCAGAAAACTCCCTATCTCGGGGTATATCTTCCGGGGCATGTCTGATTTGCTGACCAGGTCGTCTTTCGGGAGGCTGCTCAGCGTGGTCCTCAAAGCAGCTATTTATTTGGCATTCTATGGGTTCCTCAGGCCAGGTGAGTTTACTCGTACCGGCTCGAGTTCCCGTGTGCTCACAATTAGCTAGTTGGTTAGACATCCAGATCATTTCCGGTTACATTTGGTTGCGCGCAAGATGCAGCAGTTTGGGGCCGGTATGGACATCAGGTTTTTCAAGACTGGCAGTGCTTGGTGCTCCATTGCAGTCTTTGACCAGCTTATGGCGCTGGTCATAGACAAGCCTAGGGATAGTCCCTTGTTACCCTTCCCTTATGCTCCCCTCACAGCGGCACAGTTTACCAAGCATTGCCTCACATTATTGACCAACCTGGCATTAAACCCTGCAGTTTTTTTCTAGTCATTCTTTCAGCATAGGGGCGGCTTCCGCAGCTTTTCGCCAGGGGATCCCAGCTCACATTATTAAGAAGTTGGGTAGATGGAACTCAGTATGTTTCTCCAGATATGTCCCAGATCCACATGTTGAGATGTCTCAGGCTTTCAGGCATTTAGCTGACTGATGTTATGTTTACTCCAAATAAATCTGTTTGTTGATGTATCCTACTGTCTTTATTTTTGGCCCCTTTAGGCGTACTGACCACGTGACTTTTGGCACACCCCAGGTCACTTCTTATGTTTTCCTTTTATCATGTTTCTTTCTCAATCTTTCATAAAGAATCCAAGTACAAATGAGAAGGCTGGCCGCAGGTTAGCCTGAATTTGTAGGAGGAGTCGGGCTGTACTTAAACTCGTAAAGGGAAGACTAATACCACGCTTAACCTAAAAGGCAACAATAGCAGAAGCTAATATATGGAATACATACATATATAGAAATAGGAAAAACGATAGCTGTGCTAGGGATTGAAATTACTATTGGTGATAAACCAATACGGGACCAATATAATGAAAATAATATATGAATTAAATGTGATGATATAAGTGATAAAATCAAGATATTAAATGACAACCCGAAATCAAAAATATTGGATTATAAATTATCTAGAGAAAGAGTGAATGTGGATTGAATAAATTAGTGATAAAATAGGATGGTGAAAGTAGAAATAATATGGATGATAATAAACACACAATATACAGATAAATTGATGGCAATACTGTGACAGTGAATTATAATCTTCCACCACCGTTGAGTGCTGATCACCGCAAGAAATATGCGCTTACCAGAAGGCAAGCAGATTGCAGCTTGCGGCTAAACACCCAGCCAGGGCCTTTGCTATGGGGATCTTTGATGGATAACACAGACCGAGACTAAGTGGATCCGACAACCCTCTAGGATGTGTGGATTCTCCCAAGTAGGTTAGCCGAGAATATAAAAACGAAACTTCCCATAGTATAATACCGTAAGAAAAGAGTTTATTAAAAATAAAGATTGCACTTACAATTGATATGTAGATAAAACAGCGTAAATAGCCGGCCGGCTTGCAAGCGCCCGTATGCTCAGAGTTTCAACGCAATGTCAGCACGTCCTATCCGCCCGACATACATTTCGTCATAAATTGACGTTGTCTGGGGCACGGGCGACGCACTGACGCATCACGTTATATACACAGCAGTATTGGCCAAGCCACGATCTGAATTGAGGATAGAGGCGCTAACAAAAACAAAGCAAACATGGCGGACGTGTATCCGCCATGATACGTATAGGCAAAGTAGTGGCAAAAAATATTTTTATAAATAATAAAATTACAGTGCCCAGACTTGAGTGTACTTAAACCCGCCCTCCTCCTCCTTTCTCGGCCTTCCCTCTCGTATCCCACATACCCGGTGCCTTTTATTCTTATCTTTTACTTTTCATTTCATATTTGAGTATGCCCCCTTTAGACGTACTGACCATGTGACTTTTGGCACAGGCCAGGTCACCCAGGTCACTTCTTATGTTTTCCTTTATCACATTTCTTACTCAATCTTTCATAAAGACTCCAAGCACAAATGAAGGTCAGCAAGAGTGCATTTAGTAGAAGCAAATTTTCTTTTATGTTTAGCGACCACTTAAAATAAAAACAGGTTAATAAAGTAAAGGAGCAATTTCTCAAAAACTTGCAGATGCCCAAGCAATGTTTAGCTATCTAAAATTTCTATAAATGGTGAACAGTCTTTGAAGGCATAACCTACCTGTCGTTGCTCCAAAGGCAGAGATAGAGGAAATTTGGCTGTTACCAACTATTCATGATTTTAATGAGCAGTCACAATATAAATTATAATGTACAGAAAACATCCCCTTGATGGGTAAATTTGAAAGAATAAACAGGCAAACTCATTAAAATAATATACATTTTGATGATTGTTACCACTAGGTTCCAGTTTTCAGTTTACTGCAGTCAATTCTCTTACTACACCTTTTCAAATTGCTCTTTTTAATTTCCTAACATACTGTATGCCAACAGTTGTTTGTTTCAAATGTAACTTGAATGAAAGCATATTAAAAAAGAAAACATTTAACAAATATAAAGTATTTCAGTGTGGTTTTTAAATATACTTGGTGCAGCATTAAAGCTGTCACTTGGAATAACGTAGTATAAAAAATGGCAGATAACACAGCAGGCGATGTCTTCTGCATTCTGATACTCAGTAACAGAACCTTTCTCTGATCCTCAGACACTATCAGTTTCTATCACTACGGTACTTAGAATATGGCACATGTTCACCAGTGACCTTGTGACAAACATCAAAGAGCCATAAAAGATCATACTATTCATGTACAAACAAATGATTAATGATGCCTGTAAGTTCAGTCAGTCAGCAATCCCCTCACAGCAAATGAAATGGAATCATTTTCATCCTGCGATATTCTACTTAACATAGTGCTTCTAATTCTCTAATTACTACTAATTACCTTCTAATCTGATTCTTTCTGCATGCAAAAAAGTTAGAGGACCTTGGTGTGGTGATGTATGTCTGTTTTTCTCTCAGCTGTCTCATCCAAGAGCCCATGTTCTAATGTTACAGGGCTGTTTCTAACTTTGTGGTTGTCCCAAAGTAACGGACAGAAGGCACATGATTTATAATTTATGGGGACACAGAGCTGTCATATATAAGGCAGGTGTTGAGAAACTGGCAATCAGCCTGAGTAAAGAAAAAGACTGTGACCTCAGCCTGTAACACTGTAAAATGGTAGCTGACATAGTCACAGGATAGCAAGCATTGACATAAGGGACTTTATAAATAAAATCATAGGTCATCGTGTTAGAGTAGAAGACAGCAAGGCAAGGAAAGTCATTGGAGTTTACTGCCAATGCCTACGGCTTCCAAAGCGTGTTCTCCTTCATTTGTCTTTTTTTAAAGTTCAATTTCTTTATTAAAGTTTTGCTATTGTGGTTTGTTGATGTTTAATAATAACTTCATGATAATTGCAGCAGCTTTGATATACGTTATGAACAATTGACCCATTATTACAGAAAGTCTTGCATTACAAAGGTCCCAACCATGTCTGATTATCAACTAAACAAATCAAATTTGAATTTTCAAGAAAATGCAAGAAGATACATTTGTTTATGCATAGTTTGTCGCCCCTAGATGAAACAGAAAACCTCTGTGCAAGAGGAAATGATTCTTGTGATTTGCTGAGGGAAGACGAAGTCAAATCAATTAATTACTCATGGGCTTACTCACTAAGGTAAAGGTGAAGAGTAAAGTATGAAGCACAGTGATTTACAGTAAAATGATTAGTTGCTATGGATTGCTGTGCTCTAAAAATGGTCATCATTTGTGCTATCCTAAAATGTGTTCTTTAGATAGTAACACTGGAGCTATAGCTGAAAATATAATATTATTTATTACAATATTTTCAAAATTTTTCAAATGATACATGCAAGTGGGTTCCCGCTGATAGAGGGTATTTAATTGATTGGCATTTTGTTTCTTTTTGTGAAATTAAGAAAATGAATTATTTTTCTTGAACTTGCAACCTTTTAAAGGATAACTAAATGTATTTACACATACAATTTTCTCTTAGCCTGAGCAGCATTCGCAATGGGAGGAAGGAATCCCAGGTGGAGACCTTCTACATATCAGACACGTAGTGTCTGGTATCACATCCTAAGAAAAATGTGTGCAAAAAAAAAGACCCTAACTAAAAAATGGAGGACTTTAAAGGTACCACAAAAAATATATCTAAAAAGATCAATATTTTATTATACATACAGTACCTTGAAAAAGTATTCATACCCCTTGACATTTTCCACCATTTATCATGTTACAACCAAAAATGTAAATTTATTTAATTGGGATTTTATGTGATAGACCAACACACAATTGCACATAATTATGAAGTAGAAAGAAAATGAAAAATGGTTTTCAAAATATTTTACAAATAAATATGTGAAAAGTGTGGCATGCATTTGTATTCAGCCCCCCTGAGTCAATACTTTGTAGAACCACCTTTCACTGAAATTACAGCTGCAAATCTTTTTGGGTATGTCTCTACCAGCTTTGCACATCTAGAGAGTGACATTTCTGCACATTCTTCTTTGCAAAATAGCTAAAGGTCTGTCAGACTGGATGGAGAGTGTCTGTGAACAGCAATTTTCAGGTCTTGCCACAGATTCTCAAATGCATTTAGGTCTGGACTTTGACTGGGCCACTCTAACACATGAATATGCTTTGATCTAAACCATTCCATTGTAGCTCTGGCTCTATGTTTAGGGTCCTTGTCCTGCTGGAAGGTGAACTTCCGCCCCAGACTCAAGTCTTTTGCGGACTCTAAGAGCTTTTCTTCTTATGCTGCGTACACACGGTCTGATTTTCCGACGGGAAATGTTCAATGTGAGCTTGTTGTCGGAAAGTCCAACCGTGTGTATGCTCCATCGAACATTTGCTGTCGGAATTGCCGCCAACAAATGTTTGATAGCAAGTTCTCAAATTTTCCGCCAACAAAACTTGTTGTTGGAAAGTCCGATCGTATGTACACAAGTCCATCACACAAAAGTTTACGCATGGTCTGAATCAAGCAGAAGGAGCCGCACTGGCTTTTGAACTTTTCTCGGCTCATCATACGTGTTGTATGTCAAACGTTCTCACATTTGGAATTTTTGGCCAACATTTGTGTGACCGTGTGTATGCAAGATAAGTTTGAGCCAACATCCTTCGAGCAAAAATCCACGGTTTTGTTGTCGGAAAATGTGATCGTGTGTACGCGGCATAAGATTGCCCTTTATTTGGCTCCATCCATCTTCCCATTAACTCTGACCAGCTTCCCTGTCCCTGCTGAAGAAAAGCATCCCCACAGCATGATGCTGCCACCATCATGTTTCACGGTGGAAATGGTATGCTCAGGGTGATGTGCGGTGTTTATTTTCCACCACACATAGCTTTTGCTTTTAGGCCAAAAGGTTCTATTTTGGTCTCATCTCACCAGAGCACCTTCTTCCACATGTTTGCTGTGTCCCACAATTGGCTTCTCGCAAAGTGCAAACAGGACTTCTTATGGCTTTCTTTCACCAATGGTTTTCCTCTTGCCATTCTTCCATAAAGGCCAGATTATGTTATACTTATGTCTTATGTCTTATGTCAGTTATGTATGTTAACTACAGTCAAGCTCTACAATAATAAAAAATATATGTATAAGAACAACAATTTAATAGCATTTGGCCCTGGGCAGGGTGGCGCTCTCTCTGGTGGCGCTGGGCAGCGTGGCGCTCTCTGGTGGTGCTGGACAGTGTGGCCCTCTCTCTGGTGGTGCTGGGCAGCGTGGCTCTCTCTGGTGGTGCTGGCCAGCGTGGCGCTCTCTGGTGGTGCTGGGTAGCGTGGCGCTCTCTCTGGTGGCGCTGGGCAGCGTGGCACTCTCTCTGGTGGTGCTGGGCAGCATGGCACTCTCTCTGGTGGTGCTGGGCAGCTTGGCCCTCTCTCTGGAGGAGCTGGGCAGAGTGGTACTCTCTCTTGAATAGTTTATTCAATGGTAAGCATATACACCAATCCTGTTTTCAATGCAAGAGGAGATGGGGTGAAATGAAAGGGAAAGTTAATGGCTTAATCTTCTGGGACTACATTTCCCATGATGCTCCCCTAATCTTTTGATTGGCCTCTGCTGTGGCCAGTGGGGAGGGGAAAAAAACGGGCAGGAAGCTGGGTGGCAAATTTGAAAAGAGCCCCCTCCTCTCTTATCGGGGGGGAAATGATCCGACAGCCTGCCTCTTCCTTGTCACAGTGCCAGTACCTTCAGCCACAGTCACCGCTTCACAGCTGGGGGGGTGCTAGGCATCACCTCGACAGCACCCGCTTCCTGGAGGGTGTCACTGGGTGCGTTCCACCTCCCCCGCCTGGGGGTCCCCCATGTCCTCCTCGCTCTCCCCGCAACATGTAAGGATGCCAGTGGAGGAGAGTGGGCGGAGCATTAGGCTCCACCTCCGCCAGTTGCATGGCCAGTCACCGGCCACTCTATGGGGGTACTAGTACCTCCCCCCCTCACCTGGCCAAGTACCCTCCATACACTTGTACTGCACATAACAAGTGCCACAGTACAGCAAGTCACCAGCTGCCGGGGATTGTATATGTGCAGGAGGAGGCCGTGCGAGACTCGGGAGGACGGGTGGGGGGGCTTTTTTTCGTGTGGGGGCGGCTATTTTGCCGCCCCCCGCAAAGTGCTGCCCTAGGCCTGGGCCTTGTCAGCCTAGGCCAAGAGACAGCACTGCCCCACACGTGGCTTATGTGTAAGGTAAAGTCTACAGGTTTGAAATGATCCATTTGTAAATGGATAGAAAATTGGTATAGTAGTGGTTAATGATTCTTACTCTAAATGGTGTAAGGTTATCAGCGGTGTACCCCAAGGTTCAGTGCTAGGACCCCTACTTTTGAACACCTTTATAAATGATATAGGGTCTGAGAATAAAAGTAAAATTTCTGTCTTTGCAGATGACACCAAGCTATGCAGGGGAATAACATCCTTACAGGATGTCTCCAACTTACAAACCAACCTCAATGCATTGTCTAATTGGGCAACTAAGTGGCAAATGAGGTTTAATGTTGATAAATTTAAAGTTATGCACTTGGGAGTTAAGAATATGCATGCATCATACATACTAGGAGGAGTACAACTGGGGAATCAATGGTGGAGAAGGATCTGGGGGTTTTGGTAGATCATAAGCTCAATAAAGGAATGCAACGCCAAGCTGCAGTTTCCAAAGCGAGCAAAGTGCTTTCTTGTATTAAAGTGGATGTAAACCCCAAATTTTTTTTTTTTATGTCATAATGAAGAGTATAAGATTTTGTATCATTTGAGCCCAGTCTTGCCACAAAGAGTTAATCCAGCTCTGAACAATCCTCTTTTATTGTTCAGTGAGATAAAACTTGACAAGCAGAGAAAATTTGTCAAATCCTCCCCCTTGCTGTGAGTGACAGGTGATTTACATATCTCGTGCACTAGCCTAAGACATGCATTATTTTTTAATTCCCACCCCCACTCCTTTCTTCAGCAGCTCTGCAAGGATTGGCTGTTCCACACCTCAGCATGATTTGGCACGCTGAAGTCATGTGGTTACTTTCCTGTCTTTTCACTGGATGTTAGAGATCATAGCAGATTCAGTGTAAGAAATACACAGCAGAGAATGCATATTGACAAGGGGAGTGTAGAGGTGGGCGGGGAGTCTACTGACATCACGACTCCACCCACCGAGCTCCAGACAACAGACCCACCCACAGAATCTGCAGTTTTTCGGGTCTCATAACAGACAGAGGGGAGACATTTCACAGGTAAAGATATACGCAGGAGGCATGTATATCCGTATAGTTAACCCCTATGGCAGTAGTTTAGAAAGGATGACATTGGGTTTACATCCACTTTAAGAGAGGTATGGACTCCAGAGAGAGAGATATAATTTTGCCCCTGCAAAAATCATTAGTAAGACCTCATCTGGAATATGCAGTTCAGTTTTGGGCACCAGTCCTCAAAAAGGATATGAGGGAACTGGAGAAAGTGCAGAGAAGGGCAACCAGACTGATAAGAGGCACGGAGGAGCTCAGCTATGGGGAAAGATTAGAGGAACTGAATCTATTCCCTCTTGAGAAGAGGAGATTAAGGGGGGATATGATCAACATGTACAAATACATAAGTTGTCCATGTCGTGAACTTGGTGTTGATTTATTCACTTTAAGGTCATCACAGAGGACACGGGGGCACTCTTTACGTCTAGAGGAAAAATGATTTAATCTCCAAATACGGAAAGGTTTCTTCACAGTAATAGCTGTGAAAATGTGGAATAGACTCCCTCCAAAGCTGGTTCTGGCAAGCTTAGTAGATTGCTTTAAAAAAGGCCTGGATTCTTTCTTAAATGTAAACAATATAACTGGGTACTAACATTTATTGGAAAAGTTGATCCAGGTAAAATTCAATTGCCTCTCGGGGGCAAATTAGAGCATGCTTTGCTGGAGTTTTTCGCCTTCCTCTGGATCAACTGTGGTTATAGGTTTGTGTATATGGAATTGTATTTTTTTTTCTCGGTTGAACTTGATGGACTTGTGTCTTTTTTCAACCTGACTAACTATGTAACTATGTAACTATGAATAGGTCAGGAAGTCGAATATTTGCCCATTAGGAGTCCCACACAAGGGACCAAGCTTATGTCATAGCTGGTTAGGAATACTAGAAATGAAGAGGAAGAACATGGTGGTAGTGATAGGTATAGAGGTGAAAACATTAATATTATTCAAATATGCGTCACCTATTAAGGAGGTCATTCCACCATCAAGTCCATGTTATATATCAATGAAAGTGTTGAGGGCACAAAAAATTCCCAACTACACCCCTACTCCCCAAATTGAGACTATTATTTGCAAGGTTTCCCTTTTCTCTTAGCCTCCCAGCAAAGTCCCATGAATACCTGTTGATCTTGCTGGTAAAGTGCACCTAATGCAACTTATTGTGATGGTGTGACAATAATGCTGACGATTGTAGGCTGTTCCTGTTTGCACTATAGCAGGATAGAAAAGTAATGCAGGAGAGGTAGTCATCAGCATTATCATTGCTGATTCACAAGCCTGTGGCTTGTGAATAAGCACACAGTCACATTTGGTCCTGCTCTGAGTTGACAGCACTGCCTCTGTTCCTGAAACCAGAGGCGGCTCTAGGCTTCATGAGGCCTTAGTAAAAACTTAGACATGAGGCCCCACTCATGCCCATCAGCTAGGCAGCAGGCCTTCCCAACTTGAGATCCTCGTGCGGTGGATGGGAGGGGTGACGTGCGCTGATGCAACGTCACTCCCTCATTTGCTGATGGGTGGAGCTCCAGAAGTCTTAGGTTACACGAGAGTTGAGTGTGACAGGGTTTTGAACACTGTCTGCCCACAGCAGTGTTAAAGTGTCCTGTCACCTCTAAAATAAAGTCACGCTGCAAATAAGCTGTTTAGTCGCCACAAGGCCTGCCTAAATAAGACAGGTCTCTTAACGCTGCCTGAGCACAGCAGTGTTTAGGTCCCCTGTCCCTCAAAACTGGGGTAATGTGTTTAGCATTACCCCCCAAAGGAGCTGCTTGGTAATTTTCAAGGAACCGTTTTTGCTGTATTGCCAGGTCTGGTGAGTCGGCCAGTCGGCCATTATCTACTAACATGCATAGGAACTGCAGTCTCTGACTGTCCTCTGTAGTATACCCACAGTCTATGACTGTCTCCTGTAGTATGTCCACAGTCTCTGACCATCTCCTGTAGTGTGCCCGCAGTCTCTGACCATTTCCTGTAGTATGCCCGCAGTCTGTGACCGTCTCCTGTAGTATGCTCGCAATCTCTGACCGTCTCCTGTAGTATGTCTGCAGTCTCTGACCGTCTCCTGCAGTATGCCCACAGTCTCTGATCGTCTCCTGTAGTATGTCTGCAGTCTCTGACCATCTCCTGTAGTATGCCCGCAGTCTCTGACAGTGTCCTGTAGTATGCCCGCAGTCTCTGACAGTGTCCTGTAGTATGCCCGCAGTCTCTGACCATCTCCTGTAGTGTACTTGCAGTCTCTGACCATCTCCTGTAGTATACCCACAGTCTCTGACCATATCCTGTAGTATTCCCTCAGTCTCTAACCGTCCCCTATAGTATGCCCGCAGCCTCTGACTGTTTCCTGTAGTTTGCCCGCAGTTTCTGACTGTCACCTGTAGTATGCCCGTAGTCTCTGACCGTCTCTTGTAGTATGCCCGCAGTCTCTGACCATCTCCTGTAGTATGTCGGCAGTCTCTGATCATCTCCTGTACTATGTCTGCAGTCTCTGACCATCTCCTGTAGTATGCCCAAGTCTCTGACCATCTCCTGTAGTATGTTTGCAGTTTCTGACCCTCTCCTGTAGTATGTGTATTAATGTGCCACTTTACTTGCTCAATTATTTGGGATTGCTCCACTGCTCAGTAAGTGGTAATGATGAGCAGTAACCTGTATCAACCAATCAGTGAACAGTAGTGATCTGCTGTAACATCTAGCAACTAACCAGTGAGCAGTAATAATGTGCTGTAACCTCTAGCAACCAATCGGCAAGCAATAATTATGTGCTGTAACCTCTAGCAACTAGACAGTGAGTGGTATTGATGGGCTATAACATCTGGAAACCATTTGCAATCGCTGCGTGATCTGCTGCAGTAAACTGATTTTGAGTCTACCTGATTTTTACTTGTATGTCTCAGAATGGGGGGGGGGCAAGAAAATTTTTGCCCAGGCTTCAAACATTATTAAAGGGGGGGTGGAGAGGCGGTAGACAAAAATCCAACCGCAGCGGCATTGCAGTTGGAGGGGAAGTCAAGAGGAACGCGGTTCCTCTATGGTTTCCTGGGTCACTGAATAATCTAAATGGATGTTCCCATCCACATTACTCTGGCAGCCATCTTAAGTCAGGCAGAGCCTATTTAAGGCCCTGGCTCCCAGGCTTGGCACGTATTTAGCATGTGGGTAGTGTAGGGATAGGTCAACCATCTTACCAGGGACAGTGAACAGCAATAGGGAGAGGTTTTAGATGAGTAGGGGAAGCATAGTGACACAACATCCTTCCTGGAAGCCTCCCTGTTTGGTTAGAGACTGGCCAAGCCACATTCCGCCTCTTCAAGACAAACGCTGCTGGTACACTGAGACCTGCTCTGCTACACATCACTGTTACATCCTGGGAGTGTTACCAATTGGGTGTCCTCCTGCCAGGCTTGTTGTGAATTGCGAACTCTAAATTGAATACATGTTCTGTTTTCTGCAATTTGACTCTGAATGTTTACTTCCTCTGCACCACACTGCGCCTCCCCACACTTGGTGGCAGTCGGCAGGATATGTCTCTTCTTGCAGCGGGTGAGAGGGAGGAGCTAGCACCATCATGGCACCACTGAGATTGGCCCTGGCCCTGATGCCTGTGTTTAATGGCTCCAATATTCTTCTGGCAGAATGGGGGGGAGACTAGAAAGTGCTGCACGCCTATATCAGGTTTCCATCTGACCGCAACTGATCGCAGAGCTAGCTGTTAACACCTTGGAGGATGACACCTCTGAACAGTGATGGTGGAAGAGGACCGGGCTCCCTTGGAACAAGTCGTGACATGCCTAGAGGGTCTGTTTGGAGAGAATGTGATGGTCCCAGAGTTGAGGCGCATATTTCTATGTTCATAGGCATCAGGAGGATGAGAGCCTTACTTGTTTATCGGTAGCACTCTGGAACCTCTGGATATGGCTGTCCCAATATCACTGACTCAGATCATATATTGAGGGACCAGTTCATGGTGGGATTTGACGTTGGTTCAGTCAGGAGGGCCATGCAGGAGCAAATTAGAGTGCAACCCACCATCTCTTTTTATGATGTTGTGGTGGACACAGTTGTGCAAGAACAGGCAGATGTTGAAGCAAATGTGGCATTAACAAAAAGGTTTGATCCCTCACACATGTAAGAGGAGACCCTGGTCCCTTGACTGCTGTCAGCCATTCATTCGGTGTTAAGGGGACTCTCCATGGACGTGACCTCCTTGAAACAAGAACTGCCCTCACTCAAATGAGATTCGACCCTTCCTCTAAGGGTGAGGATCCATTAAGGAGGGACCCAAAGGGGGATCGAAAGTTCTGGCAGTGCGGCTGCTTTGGATAAGTAAGCACAAACTGTGGCTGACTTGAATTCAAAAGCTCACACGGGCCACCAGTAAAATAGTGGCTCCTGGGGCAGAGGGACAACACCCGGGATGGTCAACACAAGGTTCCAGGAAACCAGAGTCTATGGTCACATCGGGTCCAGTAGTGGCCACCCTCATTATTGGATAAGAGGTTACGTGCCTGACTGACACAGTTTTAGAGGTCACTGTCATGGAGTATGAGCTCTGTGTTTAGAGGATGGGACAGATCAACTGGATTCCTCCTAGCTATCCCTCAAGGCAGCCAACAGGTTGCCCATCCTGGTGGAGGGTGTCACCTGGGTGAGGATCCAGATTGACAATTAAGTAGGGAATCAAGTAGGAGTAGTGCTGACTCATGGCCCAGTAAGTTCAGCAGTGCCTATTGTTCTGGGCATGAACGTGTTAAAGGACTTAGACTTGCCCTGCTTGTTGGCCAAGTTCGAACATTCTGCTCGCTAAATACATGCACCTCATCCAAGGTTCACAAAGGGAAGGTCCTGGTTCAGTTTGTCAACCTGAGGTTAACCTTCACTCCCCAGCAATGCCACATTAGCAGACCTGTACGTAGTGTCACATCACTGTGTTTCAGAGGCTCAACCCCAGGGTAGAAGCCATTTGTACTCCACTACAAGCAGCCATGTCCTCGTTGGAAAAGGTGCAATACAAACTGCATGCAAAATACTATGATTATGTTGTTTGAACCTTTTCCTGTTGCTCCTTAACAATGTTCATTACATTTCTCATATTGTTCTTTACTGTGTTGCAATGCCAAAGGCAGCATCTGTCAAGAAGCAGGGAAGTGTAGGCAGGGGCAGTCTGTTTTCTCCACTGCAGCTGGCACTCGACCGCAGCAGCATTGCAGTTGGAGGGGAAATCAAGAGGAACATAGTTCCTCTATGGTTTTCTGGGTCACTGGGGGAGCTATTCAATTGCATGCTGCTGCCCCATGTGACTGTAGCAGCCATCTTGAGTCAGGCAGCACCTATTTAAAGCCCTTGCACCCAGGCTTGGCACGCATTTAACATGTGGTAGTGTAGGAACAGGTCACCCATCTGGCAGGGACAGTGAACAGCGATAGGGAGAGGTTCCAGATGAGAAGGGAAAGGATAGGGACATTCCATCCTTCCTGGAAGCCTCCCTATTTAGGCATGGACCAGCTAGATAGACTGTCCAGCCCTCAAGACAAACGCTGTCGGCACTTCTGAGACCTGCTCTGCTACACATTGCTGTTACACCCTGGGAGGGTTACCAGTTGGGTGTCCTCCCGCTGGGCTTATTGTGAATTGTGAATTCTAAATTTAACACAAGTTATGTTTTCTGCCATTGAAATTGAGTGTTTACTGCCTTCGGACCACGCCGCACCTCCCTTCATTTTTACAGGAGCTTTTAGTTGTACTCTAAGAAATATTATTAGCCGAGGATACCGGCAGAAAAGTAAGGCAGGTACAGTGCCTTGAAAAAGTATACATACCCTTGAAATTTTCCACATTTTGTCATGCTACAACCAAAAACGTATACGTAGTCCTGGTCTGAAGCGCTGGCAGAAGAGGACTTAGATTATGGACTTGGCTGTCAGTTTCATTTTTTTCTGCTACTGTTCCTGCCCGTACTTATAGAGGGACCTGGTTGGCAATTACTTCTTCAGAGAGGATTCTGCATCTGATCAAGGCACAGAAACTATTCAGTGAACCGGTAATGGAAGATGTGTGCCACTCAGGCTACAAGGAAAAGCAATCCTGTGTCCACCACTGTGACTGCAGGCCAGGGAAGGCGCTCGTCTCGGCTCCCCATGATTAAGCTCTGAGAGGCAGAGTAAAACCGATTGGGGGTGTGGCCTGGTGGGAAGTCAGGCTGAGACTGCCAATCATTCCAATACCAGTGGGTCTACATTGATGTGTGGCTTCAAAGGATCCATCCTTTGCTCAACAGAAACTATTCACAGCTGCAAGGACAATGCCATAACTAACAGTAACTCTGCACTGTGCACAGTGCACAAAAAGACTTTGTGAAACTTGTGTGAAAGCCCATCAGCGAGTCACGTATACCAAGGATGATATTGTTAAAGTCAAAGCTGTTGTTAATTGTATAATGTGTGAGAATCAGAGCTGACAAAGGGACAGACCCATCTGTGAAGAAGAGACCGTTATTATAGAGCTGTGTCCAGACAACATGCAGGGAACAGAAAGGAAGAGAAGTAGACTGCTAGGACTATTGTGAATGCTGGGGGGAACTAAGGATTGTGGTGGATGTAGTTCCGAGTAGATTAAGCCTGCCTTGTAGACTGGGGAAAGGAATTGCAGATCCCAGAGGCACTGGAGCTCTGGAGGAAAGGGAAGGAAAGAGGGATGGAGAGAGGCGCAACAGCAAACATTCCCTAGTACCGGAGAATGCCACTGACACTGACTGATCCTGCTGTCAAGGAGAATGTTGTGAATGCTGATTTTGTTGACACGGGGAATGGAATACAGGTAATGGCACCTGCACTATGACCCACAGAGTGAGAGGCCCCTGGCAAACCCCCACTACATTTTAAAAAGGAACCATTTTGCCAACGTGGGTCACAGTGCAGGCACATTTACCTGCGTTCCATATTTGTTGAGCAATTACTGTCGATTCTATTCCCTTGGCTGTTAAAGTGTTTGTTACCCTAAAAAAAAAATAGATCCTGTTCCCTTAAAGCCTGTTACACAGCACAGAGCTTGTGCTGTGTAATTTGGCCACCTGTATCACCTATCACCTAAAAAACCTGGCTGATCCTGCCTGGTTCTGCCCTCCCCCTGTACACTGACCATGGTTTATCATGGCTGCTAAGCCCTGACACCATGATCAGTTTGATTGCTTATGTCATCCGCAGCCCTGCTCTGTCCTTCTCTGTCCTCCTCTCCCCCCTCCCTCCCTGCCTGGCTCCTCGTGACAGTGCCAACCTCTTCCCCTCCCGCTGCTTTAAAAACTATAGTATATTCATGCCATCCCCTCTGTATCCCCTCTGTCATATAACAATATGTGTCCCAGTGTCTGATCTATATTTAAAAAAAAAGCAGATTATACCTTATATCAGAGCATCTCCCGGCACCCACATGACTCCTCAGCTCTTTCTCTATAGCTCCCAGCTGGAGAGAGCCGAGGAGTCACGTGAGCACTGGGAGACACTCACATATACGGTATAATCGGCATCTTTTTATATATAGATCAGACACTGGGACACATATTGTTATATAAGAGAGGGAATGGCATCAATAGATTATAGTGGCTTAATAACCACTTTAAAGTACTGCGTACGTATAAAGAGCAAGCTCCGGGAGGCAGTGGAGGACAGAAAAGCCTGGCGCGCTATGGTCCATGACGTCACGAAGAGTCAGATACGACTAAACTACTAAACAACAACACATATAAATATCCTCCCCCTTCAGCCCAGGTGTGCTATTGTGCATGGTGTTGCTTGCAGAGTTATGTGCACAGGAAACATGGAAAATTGGGAAACAGTGGCTCCTTCAGCGTTAAGCTCTACATATAACATACAGCATATTTAAATGACAGTTGAAATATGAATTCCTTTTCCGGTTTTCCTCTTTCATCATTAGTCTACCAGCACTATTTATAAACACAAGATGATGACCTATTGTGTGATTCAGAAAGAGCTATGAATACAGGGTGGGGGACACATCTCATCAGGGCTGAAGCAAAGTGTCAGTGCAGGCATGCATATAACATTCCCTGGCTCTTTATTTAAAATGCTTGCCACTACAGAAGCCCTCCTCTTTTAGCAGACATTAAAGGGCTGGAAGGTTCTTAAAGCTTAGGTGCTTATCCATAGCTACTAAAAATATATATATAAATGTGTAATACATAATTGTATCAGTTTTACAAAATAAAGCTAATTAAAGATAAAGGTGAAAATCAAACTAAGTTATTTACATTCACAATAAACATAAAGTGTATCTAAAACAAATGTTATAGTATTTTTGTAAAGAGTAGAGGACAACTTCTTTTGCTGTCTGCATCCCATTGCAGAGATACCAATTTACTTCTGTCATTGAAAACCAACAGAAAGTGGGCCTTATATGGTTGTCAATGAGACAGGTGTCCATATTGGAAAGTTTCCCTTTACCTCCTGTTCCAGTTACAACTGTAAAATTTAGAATTTACACACACTTTATGCTCCAAACCAAAACAGACAGGCATAATCTACCCAGCACCAGAAAGGGGACGAGGTTCAGGTTTGTCACTATCATGGGTTCAAGGCAAATCATGCGTATTTGAAGTCTGCAGTCCCATGGCGTTTATGGTGAATTTTGCCAGTCCAAGTTCTTTTTAAACATAATCTACTGCATGCCCCATGAGCTAAGGTCAGCTGGCTTAGATGGATCAGTGATGGGGTCTTTGTTATGTATAAACAGAAAAAAATGCGCTCGTGACATGCAAAATCAAGGTAAGTGAATAGCAGCACCACTAACGTGAGATATGGACACATCAATAAGTATATGGAAAACATTGTGTTGCGCTTAAATATATCAATAAAGTGAATAATTAAATGAATACATTGAATTAAATCAAATGAGTTCAGTCCATGTGCCCTCAATATGGCACCAGTGTAGTGCTTTGTATTGGTAAAACAGGTGCAGAAGTTCTTGTTCCCTCCGATCCTCAACCCTGTGAAAAAAACACCACCATACGTTTAAATGTGCTCTTACCAGAGAGTGTTGACCACCTATTACAGGGGGTCAAAAGGGGCTCTTATATCTCATATGCTCCATCCACGGTCACTCCTCAGCATCAGAAAGATGAGGGGGCTCATCCAAACTTCACATGGAAACCAATGTTCCTCTGGTCTGGGCGTGTTATGTGCCAGTCCCCTCACGATAAAGAGTGGATTCCCAGTCGCCATTTGTCAGTATGTGTTGGAGAAGTTTCTGGTTAGGTTGGCACAGTCTGCCTAGAGAGAGTTAGTTGCTATACAGTGCCATACAATGCCATACCATGCTATCTTGTGCTAAATTACTGTGGATTGCAGTATGGTGATCTATATATATATTCCCATGCTCCACCTGTTCCCCGTTCAAGGTTCAGGGACCCAAAAGTTCTTTTTAGAACTACCTTTTTGTATGCATTGCTTTTTAGCTGACACCTCTAAATGTAACCATTTTTTTCTGCTGTGTTAAAAGTTGGGATGGGTTGGGGTTTAGCGTTTGAGGGTTTATTTTCTGTTGTACTTGGGAGGTACATATAACTTTTTTTTGCTTAACCTCTTTTTCTTTTGGGGTGCACAACTGTATTTTAATTTGCTAGGTTCTTTTGGGGTGCACAGCTGGCACAAACAAAGCTGCTCTTTGTTCAGAGCATGTCACCACAAACGTGTGCATTAAAGTAGTGTGCGTTAAAGAACTACATATTTATTCCCCATATTACCATAGTTACTATTAGATTTAACAAAAAGAGCAAAGAATGGGGTTTTAAGGTGCAAGAAAATCAATCAAAATCAAATTTACAAAAAATAGAATTTTTTTTAATACATCGATAATATAAAACTATTTATAAAATTAGGGCCAAAACAGCCCAGTGGTCAAAATACAAAAGAATGGTTGCCTCTACATACTTCACCACAGGCGTGGCTTCTTCTGGAGCTTTTGTAGGCCCTTTTTTTAATACATTACCACTAAAAAAGAAAAAAATGATAAAACCAATTTTACATTTTAATAACCAACAATACATCCATATAGTTACCCCAGAGGGTCCCTATTAACTCAAACATAATTCACATATTAACATCACATATAGATCGTCTGATGGATACACTCTCACCCTTTCAAAATTATCACGGTTCCAAATAATCCCCAAGACCCACCAAGAGATCCAATAGCCGACGTCTGTGCCACAAAGAGTGAGGGAAGAACAATTGCCCTGATTATTATGATTATGATTCCTATAACAAGGGATGTTTACATTCCTTGTAATAGGAATAAAAGTGATGAAAAAAAATTTTAAAAGAAAGTGTAAAAAAAAAAATAAATAAAGTAAAATTAAAAAAAAATTAAAATGCCCCTGTCCCCGGTAGCTCGCACTGAGAAGCGAACGCACACGTGAGTCCCGCCCACATATGTAAACGCTGTTCAAACCACACATGTGAGGTATCGCCGCATGCCTTAGAGCGCGAGCAACAATTACCTCTAAACATGTAACCTGTAAAAAAATTTAAAGCGACGCCTATGGAGATTTTTAAGTACCGAAGTTTGGTGTTATTCCATGAGTGTACACACTCACACTCATTTTAAAGCATGACATGTTGGGTATCTATTTACTCGGCGTAACATCATCTTTCACATTATACAAAAAAATTGGGCTAACTTTACTGTTTTGTTATCTTTTAAATCATGAAACCGTTTTTTTTCCCAAAAAAAAAGCATTCGAAATATTGTTGTGCAAATGCCGTGCGAGATAAAAAGTTGCAATGACCGCCATTTTATTCCCTAGGGTGTCTTCTAAAAATAATATATAATATTTGGGGGTTCTGAGCAATTTTCTAGCAAAAAAATTATGATTTTTACATGTAGGAGAGGAGTGCCAAAATAGACCCAGTATAGAAGTAGTTAATTATACATAAATTTAACAAATAGATATCTTATGGTAATTATAATAAGCTACCAAGCAGTTCTTACCTGAGCACTCCCTGCTTCCAATTTGCCACTGCACATTAGCTCAATATCAATATGACACCTTTTAACCAGGGAAGATCAAAACTTTTATTTAATCTATCCCAAGGGATTGACCCCTAGAAGAAATAACAGAGTGAATACATGGAAAGTTTGTCACCCACAAATAGCAGAAATTACACTGCTAGAGTGGGATAAAAGAACCACTTACTTTTAAACAGGTTTTGGAGCCTCACTGGTAACAGGGTGAATGGCCACAGCAATAGGTTCTATTGGAAGGGCTCTTAAATACTCTCCTAAAGCCAGCAGCATCTGACATCACTGCTGGGAAGGAGCAATCTAATGTTAATTTGTGGCTGGTGTGTGCAGGGCCGTTTGCGGCGCCCTATCGCGCATGCATGAACCTGCCACGGCCATCCTGGAAAAAGCGACAGTTGGGCTGCACTGGAGGCAGGACACATCTGTCTTTTCTATCTCAGAATGGCTGTGCTATAGAGCCACAGCACATGCAGGAAGCCTTCCTTTTCTTTTTCCTCCCAGGTGTAGAGCAGCCCGTTGTCTGCAACCAGTCATTGCTCTGCAAAAAAAACTTTGAGGAACGACAGAATTATTAGTACATCACATTATTCGTATTTTTAAGATGAAGAAGATAATACTAGGAACAAAAAAGTGGTAACCCCCTTGGTTGGGACTTTAAATAGACCACCCACTCAAGAAATACAAAAATGAAAACTTTAATGATACAAAGACATCTAAAATTCACAGGTGACAAAGGTGCACAACATCAATTACATGGAATGTCATGAAAATGTTATACACATAATAATTTGAGAATATAAATGCCCAGATGCCCAAAAGAAGATAATACTATGGCCAAAGAGTTAAGGGCCATCAGGCAGGAAGCAGCAAATGGCAGCAATGTTCCAGCAGCTGGATCTCCAGTGATAAGGAGAGGATAGCTGATGACAAGGTGGCAGACAACCCATGAGTGTTTTGATTTGTGAGGAGAAAAGTTCTGAGAGAGGCAGAACAGCAGCTAGGGAGGATTTTGTCCAGAGGCAAGAGCAGCTTGCTGAGGATTGGGAGGAACAGCTGTCCTAATTCATCAGGCGGTACTGCCCCAATGTTACAGGCCACTGCTATGCCCAGGGGCAGTCCACAAAGCTATGCAACATGGGCCTTTTTAAGCCTTAACTGCCAGGTCTGTATGTTGTATCATTGTGTTTGTGTGCCCTGAAATTAACTTAGTGTATTTTTTATTGAAATGTTGCATTTGTAGACCTTTGCGGTAATATCATGTAACATGAAAAATTGGAACTAGCACTATTTTTTTCTCTAGGGTGTCTGTTTTCAGAAAAGATACAATGCTTTGGGATTTTATGCAATCTTCAGGCCTAAAATTATTTTTTAATAGTGTCCAAAAAAAATAAACACAAAAAAGTTCTGGCAGAGAAAAGGTTAATGTGCAGTTATGTGAAAAAGTATGTGCAGGGATTGTATCTTTATGTTGTACAAATCCTTAGTTTCCCCCTTGTCCAAACTTCGTTATCAAATAGCTTGGGAGAGGGATCTGGGCATTGCCCCTGAGGTGGGGGACTGGCGATCCCGGACTGCAGGCATTCATAAGGGTATAATCAATGTTGCCCTAATTGAAGCAGGCTATAAGATGGTTGCGTGATGGTACTGTGTGCCAGAACGCCTCTCTAAAATGTATCTGGATTCATCCCCCTCCTGCTTTAAGGGCTGTGGTCAGGTTGGCTCTGCCCTTCATATATGGTGGACTTGTCCTAAGGTCCGTCATTTCTGGATATGGGTTCATTCTTTAATTAATTCAGTCACCATGATTAACATTACCAAAAACCCTCAAATAGCCTTGCTTAAGGAACCTATGGAGAAAATCCCAAGGTCCACACAGACTCTAATTTATTATATGTTTTGGCGGCCAAAATATCCATCGCTACTGCTTGGAAAAGTCCAGTGATCGACAGCTATAATGAAGCGAAAACTAACCTGGATCATGCTCCATGTAAAACTGGTCAGCGTCCTCGGGACAAACAACCCCTTTTGAAAAGGTGTGGACCCCTTGGCTTTCTTACCTGCAGGTGCCGAACACTTGGGATTGACATTGAATCGGTGCCCGGTTGGACTCCTGGACACGTGTGGTCTTGCTTCTTTGCTCTCTTTTCTGACTCGCTTCCTTTTTTTTTCTCTAACTCGCTCTTTTCTATTTCTTTACTCAGGTGCAAGATAGGCCCTCTAGTCGGACCCTTTGTCTTGAATTTGGGGTTTCCGTCTAGGTTTTGTATGTAACTATATCCCTCAAAGGATATGATGCTGCTATACAGGATTTTTCTAAATATATATATATATATATATATATATATATATATATATATATATATATATATATATAATTGTTTTTTGCTGGTAGGATAAATAAGTCTAGTGTTAGATGACACAAAGGTCACTATGTTTGTTATAATGCCATTATTATATCTATAGCTTGTCTCGTGGTTGGGTGGGTAGGGACTGTTCTGCTCGACCCCTCTGCCGAATGTACAAAGTCGGCCTGATGTAAGGCCCATGGGTTGTTTGGCCTATTTGAGGACTATAAACGAATATGTTTCTCAATATCAGTTTTTTATTGTTGACCACTCTGTCACAGTTCCTAATACCCATCGGTGGATCTCCATGGATTAATGTCTTAATTCCTTACCATTACAACATGTCGTCATTGTTGACTTCTTATTTATATCATCAGAGCCATTTTGCACTCTTTTGTATTACATTATAATGTTTTACTGTACAGGGATTCCCCGGGTTACAAACAAGTTAGGGACTGTCGGTTTGTTCTTAAGTTGAATCTGTTTGTAAGTCGGAACAGGTACATTTTTTAAGTGTAGCTCCAGCCAAAAAAACTATTTTTAAGCTTTTTGGATAGCATAGGGAAGGGTTATCACCCCTGTGACATTTGTTTTGTTGTCTGTGCACCTCTTCAGAAGATTTCACCTCACTTTATGTCCCAATGACAATCGGATTTTGAAAATTTTGGGTTGTTATGGAAACAAGCCTTGGTGATAAAGCATCAGTGGAGGCACCTTTTCCCCATATTAACTCTTACAGGAGTGAATTTCCCTTCCTAGGGGTAGATTTACTCTCACTTCCTGTTTGTAAGTAGGAGTTGTTTGTAAGTCAGATGTTTGTAACTAGGGGACCCCTGTATTTCTTAAAATTGAATTAAAAAATTGAAACAGAAAAAGTAAGTGCACCCCATGCAAATTGTTGTCTTGTTCAACATTTGAGCTTCATTCAAGCAGTGCTTTTCAGATAAAGGTGATATACTTGGACAAATGAGACATAATATTGACATGATGTTTTATTCCCTCTAAATGAACAAAAATGCACATTTCACACATAGAAAAATAAAGTACACCCCTACATTTACCATGCCTTCAAATCCATAAAATTTTAATCAGGTATTTTTAGATAAGGGGCCAGTCGTGTGAAACACCTTAGGGGATATGCAGATTGTTTTTTCTTACTAAATCCTCATATATCTAGGGTGGTATCTGGTGTTGTGTTTGCTATTGATGTTTGTGGTATCATCATGTCATGTTCAAATAAGCCCTCTAAGACCCACAGAAAGACATTTGTGAATGCATTTGAGTCTAGAAAGAGATTTAAAATGATTTCCAAATTATTTGAAATCAATCATTCCACTGTACGAAAAATAATCTACAAGTGGAGTCGATTTCAAATGGCGGCTAATTTGTCCAGGGGTGGCCAACCCAGAAAACTCAAGCAGATTCACTCATCTCTATTTGGCAGGCATACAAAACCTGACATGGATTTTACCATGTTACACTCTATTTAAATTAAGAAAAAATTGGCTTTAGATCAACTTCAACGTCTAGAAACATTTATCCTTTTATGTTATATATTTGTATGAAATTTTAAATATGATTAGGCATATTTATTGACATTAAAGTAGTTGTAAAGGCTATTTTTTGTTTAATTAAAATAAAAAAAAATATTATACTATTACTTACCTCCTCTTGTGGAGTCTCCCAGCTGGCACAGTCCACTCCTCTTTCCCTGAGGGTGCTCTGTTAAGCAAGCCATGTGCTTGGGGGTACTCATGCAGGCATCTTTCCGAGTCAAGCTGTTTGCTTCTAAAGACACACACATTGCGGCTCGGCCACACCCTGCTCTTCTATCCTTACAGGATTTAATTGACAGCAGCAGATCCAATGCTCCTGCTGCACTCAAAGTCCAGATGACGACAGGGCTGAATCAAGAAAAGACTCAGGTAAGTGTTTAGGTGGGGGTGGGGGAGAAAGCATGTATTGGAAGGTTTTTTTGGCATTAAGAGAATGCATTAAGGTAAAAAGCCTTTTGCATTTATAATCACTTTAATATAGAGACAGCATTCTGCTGGGGCCAATTCAACATGTTTCTGTTTTTTTTTACTGTAAAAGTGAAAATTAACATTAATATTAAACACTAAGGAGCTAAGGACTAAGTGCAAAGTATAGCACTCAAAGCAACCAATCAAAATCACTATATATTTTTGCCCATTAATTTTGGTCATTGATTAAGAGACTATTAGTATTAAATGTGATTATACTTTACTTATGCTCTTTATGACTTTTATAATTGTCCAAATGCGCTGTTAGCTTGGGAAGCAAAATCAGAGCTCCACTTTGCTTTGCAAAAACAAAGATCTTGTCAGAAATAATACTTCAAGATGTTGTCAGAAGTACATTAAAGTAGTAAACAGGTATGCCACCATTTCTCCCCCAAAGTACTAACATATACCACTCTATAAAAGAAATCCATTTAGGCTCAGAGCTATTCTTGTGCACATTATGTAAAAGCTATCCTATTCTGATACAGGTTTTAACAGAAAATGAACAGCAGAAATGTTTGTTTCACTGTAATGTCTGAAGAGGTTCTTGTGTATAAATGCTGTTAGTGACTAGAACAAACATTTCTAAGCTGCTTTATTTGTTGATTAGGTAAAGGTGGTAGTATGATATTTTATGAATAAAATTACTATATCAGAGTCAACTGACAGCAGGTACCACTGAATGCCTAGCTTATAAGCCAAGCTCAATCTGTTATGTTTGTGCTGGTTGAGTAGTGTAGCACTAACTCACGGTGGAGCTGCTGGTTTAAGCGGGTCTGTTACCTTCACTCTGCTTCCCTCTGTTTCACCGGCACCGGGTCTAGGGTCCCGTTGAGTTTACTTCTGGACGACACACTCACCAATACTGGAGTACGTTTTCAATGCTTTATTAAACAACGACTTAGAAAGTAGCAGGAAAGAGGTAGAAAGGAAACTCGCAGTAGAAACTCAAATAAACACTATTTGAAATGCGCTCCCCTTGTGGGACACACTCCTTGCTCGTCTGGATAGGCCTCTCTCACCGGTCTAGCAGCCAGTACACAGCACGAATCAAAGTCTCTGCCACAGACTTGTTTGGGAATAAAATCCGTACAATCCTCTGCCACAGGATAGATTTACGGTAGCGAAAGACAGTCACAGTGCTTGAACCTTTAAGCCGAGCCAGCAACACTATGCTGTATAGTTACATTTGGATATGTCCTCCAACCGAGTCACCAGGCCCCTCTATAGACCAGCATGCGGCGTAATCTCTCCAAGACGGGTCCTCCCCTGGGATCTCCTCGGTTGTCCGGCTTCGTCACACAGGACCGACAGCTCAGGACCATTCCTCGGCCGTGGTGGCAGGCTCCAGACAAGCCTCTGGACCCACCCCTGCGCTGTAGTATCGTGGGCCTCCCGGACGGAGGACCACGAGGTAGCTCCTTAACGCATACCTGTCGGCCAGGAGGGCCAGCAGGTGGCTGTAAAACGAAACCCCAAAATATGGCGTCTGTCCCATAAATACCCTCGCCCAGAATGCAACTCGGAGGACCACCTCCACCGAGCGTGCCTCCGGGACAGAGGAGCATCCATACGCTTCAACACATTGCCTTTCCAACCCTGACCAGGAGTAACAGCGACACCCACCGGTCAGCACGGAAACACCCGCAACGTCAGCCAAGCTGGAACAGAGGCGAACTTTTAGCCTTCCTAACACACAATTTACTAAATTTACCTAACATGCGGTAGATTGCAAATCTACCAGCGCTGCATACTCCCCCCACTACAATAGACGATGTCCCCAATGTCTGCCCCAACACAGTAACAGTAACTCTCAGGCAAAGAGAGAGAGAAAGGACAGAGAAAGGACAGTTTAAAGACACTATGAGACTTATATCTATAAAACATTATGTTCACAGCCGTAAACAAAACCACAGTATAATGGTACACAACCTCACTAACTAACTAGCTGAATAAGCCTCCCAGCTCTATATATGATCTGATGATCCCTGAAAAGGAAACATAGTTAAACACACACATATACATCCTATACAACAGTAGGAGCAAAGTCTCATTAAAAATGAAACTCTCTTCCCACAATCTTCATTAGAAAAAATATATACTTTAGGAGTCCATCCCTGTATAAGAACTTTTTTTTTTTCCTATAAAAGAAATCCGTCTAGCAAACAAGAAGTCCTTGGATTTAAACACAGAACAGGATCCATAGATCTTGACCACGCAGACCTCTTTACCCTGCCACTATCTAACTAGGTAATTTCAAAGTCCTATTGTCCATAATTACCAGTAAAACCGAGGATTTGGCAAGGTTAATGATTTCCCTTCTTTATCCACAGTGTTAATAAAGTACACATTGTCCTTTCCCGGTCTGCAAATTACCCCTTTATCGGCATAGATGTGCCGACTGAAGTTCCAATGTACAAAGCATCCGCTGAAATGTTCATCCATCCGGACGAACATCCAGTCTTTCTGAAGGGCTTAGGCACAGACAAGTAGTCCCAAACACCCTCACTGTACCAGATTAGCTTCAATCTCCCGCATAACATCCTGGGGCACATAGGGAAACTCCAATCCATACTCTGCGGCAACACACTTGTTTAACATCCGTTGCAAGCGAGCAAGTTTTGGCAAAGATCTGTCTCTCCCCATACCAGGCGGTACACAAGAATTTAGTGACTTTCTCACCATAGACCCAGCCGGTGTCTGTAGTGAATTAGTAGCCTCTGGCAAAGTCTCAGCAACAATACAGTGTGTTTCCACACAGGGTGAGGTCTTCCCAGAACTCATGGCAGTCCATTCAGAAAAAGTCATTGTGGAGGCAACATCTTCGCCTTGTGACCACAATAGCTCTTGCGACATGGTTTCAAACAAGTCATCATCATCGGAAAGATCCAGCATGGATTCTATTTCCGAGTCTCTCAATTCTTCAGCTGGCAAATATTTATTTACAGTCTCCAACAGTGGCTTATGTAGACTCTGGTAGCTCCGGCTCAGGCATCCTCTGGGGTAGGCCTCGACCACGGCCGCGGGAAGCCTTTACATAGCCCACCTTCTTCTGAGTAGGCACCACAGGAGCAGGCGTAGTGGACTCAGGAACTAAAGCAATGTCTCCAGGGGAGACAACAGCAACAATGTCTTTTTCTGGAACATTGTCAGTAGCAACAGGCAAAGTGGCAGTCCGTCGCTCCCTTTCTATAGCAATAGCAGCTTCCACTGTAGCGATACCTGTCACCCAATCCATCCGATAGGCATGGGGCGACATGGTAGATTTCTCCCCCGCAAACAGGTATTCTCCACACTGTGGACATCGGCCGAATGGACGAAGATGCATGGCCAATCCTTCACATCGATGGCAGGTCATGCCCAGTCCCTCAACATCTCCAGAGGTATGCTTAAAAGCTCTTACAGTGCATTAAGCTTAAAAAGAATACAAGTGAATTCCCTCCTAATTTTGCCTTGAGACCTAGTTGACCCATAAAGGTGGATTTACTAAAAGTGGAACACACAGAATCTGGTGCAGCTGTGCATAGTGATCAATCAGCATCTACAACTAGTAAATAGTCAGAAGTCTTAAACTACTAAATTTAGTTAATCAATATACAGTATCTCACAAAGTGAGTACACCCCTCACATTTTTGTAAATATTTTATTATATCTTTTAATGTGACAACACTGACGAAATGACACTACAATGTAAAGAATGGGGGGGGTTACAGCTTTAATAACAAAGTGAATTTGCTGTTCCCTCAAAATAACTCAACACACAACCACTAATGTCTAAACCGCTGGCAGCAAAAGTGAGTACACCCCTAAGTGAAAATGTCCAAATTGGGCCCAAAGTGACAATATTTTGTGTGGCTACCATTATTTCCCAGCAATGCCTTAACTCTCCCACCACCATGATTGACTGTAAATAAGACACACTTGTCTTTGTACTCCTCTCCTGATTGCCGTCACACACGCTTGACACCATCTGAACCAAATAAGTTTATCTTGGTCTCATCAGACCCCAGGACATGGTTCCACTAATCTAGGTCTGCTTGTCTTCAGCAAACTGTTTGCGGGCTTTCTTGAGCATCATCTTTAGAAGAGGCTTTCTTCTGGGATGACAGCCATGCAGACCAATTTAATGCAGTATGTGGCGTATGGTCTGAGCACTGACAAGCTGACCCCCCACCCCTTCAACCTCTGCAGCAATGCTGGCAGCACTCATACGTCCATTTCCAAAAAACAACCTCAGGATATGATGATGAGCACGTGCACTCAACTTCTTTGGTCGACCATGGCGAGCCCTGTTCTGAGTGGATTCTGTCCTGTTAAACCATTGTATGGTCTTGGCCACCATGCTGCAGCTCAGTTTCAGGTTCTTGGCAATCCTCTTATAGTCTAGGCCATCTTTACGTCGAGCAACAATTCTTTTTTTTCAGATCTTCAGAAGGTTTTTTGCCATGAGGTGCCATGTTGAACTTTCAGTGACCAGTATGAGAGAGTGAGAGCGATAACACCAAATTTAACACACCTTCTCCCCATTCACACCTGAGACCTTGTAACACTAACGAGTCAAACAGAGTATTGGTAACTGTAAGCGCAAACACACAAGTCCATATACAATCCTTGGCAAAAATTATGGAATCACCAGTCCCTGAGGATGTTCCTTCAGTTGTTTATTGTTGTAGAAAAAAAGCAGATCACAGACATGGCCAAAAACTAAAGGCATTTCAAATGGCAACTTTCTGGTTTAAGAAACACTAAAAGAAATCAAGAAAAATAATTGTGGTGGCCAGTAACAGTTAGATTTATAGAACAAGCACAGGGAATAAATTATGGAATCACTCAATTCTGAGGAAAAAATTATGGAATCATGAAAAACAAACAAACAAAATAACACTCCAACACATCACTAGTACTTTGTTGCACCACCTCTGGCTTTTATAACTGCTTGCAGTCTCTGAGGCATTGACTTAATGAGTGATAAACAGTACTCTTCATCAATCTGGCTCCAGCCTTCTCTGATTGCTGTTGCCAAATCATCTTTGCAGGTTGGAGCCTTGTCATGGACCATTTTCTTTAACTTCCACCACAGATTTTCAATTGGATTGAGATCCGGACTGTTTGCAGGCCATGACATTGACCTTATGTGTCTTTCTTCAAGGAATTTTTTCACAGTTTTTGCTCTATGGCAAGATGCATTATCATCTTGATAAATGATTTCATCATCCCCAAACATCCTTTCAATAGATGGGATAAGAAAAGTGTCCAAAATTTCAATGTAAACCTGTGCATTTGTTGAAGATTTAATGACAGCCATCTCTCCAGTGCCTTTACCTGACATGCAGCTCCATATCATAATTGACTGTGGAAATTTGCATGTTTTCTTCAGACAGTCGTCTGCATAAATCTCATTGGAACGGCACCAAACAAAAGTTCCAGCATCATCACCTTGCCCAATGCAGATTCAAGATTCGTCACTGAATATGACTTTCATCCAATCATTCAGCCTTTCCTTAGCCCATTGTAACCTTGTTTTTTTGTGTTTAGGTGTTAGAGATGGCTTTCTTTTAGCTTTTCTGTATGTAAATCCCATTTTCTTTAGGCAGTTTCTTACAGTTCGGTCACAGATGTTGACTCCAGTTTCCTCCCATTTGTTCCTCATTTGTTTTGTTGTACATTTTCTGTTTTCAAGGCATATTGCTTTAAGTTTTCTGTCTTGACACTTTGATGTCTTACTTGGTCTACCAGTATGCTTGCCTTTAACCACCTTCCCATGTTGTTTGTTATTGGTCCATGTTTTAGACACAGCCGACTGTGAACAACCAACATCTTGTGCAACACTGCATGATGATTTACTCTCTTTACCTACATACTAACAAGCAGATTTAATCTGATGCAGGTGTTGGTGTTTGTAATGAAAATTTGCAGGGTGATTCCATAATTTTTTCCTCAGAATTGAGTGATTCCATAATTTATTCCCTGTGCTTGTTCTATAAATCTAACTGTTACTGCCCACCACAATTATTTTCCTTGATTTCTTTTAGTGTTTCTTAAAGCCAGAAAGTTGCCATTTGAAATGCCTTTAGTTTTTGGCCATGTCTGTGATCTGCTTTGTTTCTACAACAATAAACAACTGAAGGAACATCCTCAGGGACTGGTGATTCCATAATTTTTGCCAGGGGTTGTATAACAGGACATATAAAGGGCTGAGCAACTTAGTCCATAGGGGACAGGCTGGAAGTTCAAGGGTTAAGTGGTAACCGGTAATGTAATGGTTAAAATAGGCTGGTAGGCTAGGCGGCTGCTGTCCTCAGAGAGCTGGCTCTGTGATGGATGAGAGAGGGGCAGAGAAGGAAGCGCCACCTGAGTGTAGTATTAACAAATGATGTTTAATGACACCAGGTAAAAACACACTTACAGGATAAAAACATATAAAAGGCTCATCTGTATAGGTATGTGATCCTCGGTGTTCCCTCTGATCCTGTTGTGGTGACGCTGCAGGGATGCTGGGCTGCAGAACGTGGACTACCAGCCGGGAGCTCCTTCTGTGGCCATCAGGAAGAGACTAGGGGCCGGCGTGGAGCGCACGTGGAGCGTGCATGACGTCACAGGTCCTCCGTCCTTTAATAGGCCTATTAAAGGAGCAGTGGCTCCGAACGCGTAGCCATCTCTCAACCTCCCTGCTAGCCCTCCTCCCTGGATGATCCCTCCCCTGGATACCGAACCCGGAAGCAGACGGACGACCTGTGACGTCATGCACACTCCACGTGTGCTCCACGCCGGCCCCTAATCTCCTCCTGATGGCCACAAAAGGAGCTCCCGGCTGGTAATCCACCTTCTGCAACCCAGCATCCCTGCAGCGTCACCACAACAGGATCAGAGGGAACACCGAGGACCACATACCTATACAGATGAGCCTTTTATATGTTTTTATCCTGTAAGTTTGTTTTTACTTGGTGTCATTAAACATCATTTGTTAATACTACACTCAGGTGGCTCTTCCTTCTCTAACACTAACGAGTCACATGACACCGGGAGGGAAAATGGCTAATTGGGCTCAATTTGGACATTTTCACTTAGGAGTGTACTTTCTTTTGTTGCCAGCAAATGAGACATGAATGGCTGTGTGTTGAGTTATTTTGAGGGGACAGCACATTTACACTGTTATACAAGCTGTACACTCACTACTCTACATTGTAGCAAGGTGTAATTTTTTTCAGTGTTGTCACATGAAAAGATATAATAAAATATTCACAAAAATGTGAGGAGTGTACTCACTTTTGTGAAGTACTGTACATTAGCAGTATGGTTATCCTGTTCTTACCTTTACATGGTGCTCAGTCTATAATTGAATAGCATACTTGATATATGTGAATGCAAAGATAAAATAATTTCAGCTGTAATAATTGTTCTCTATTGTCCATACAGACTACTGCTAGAGATAGATAAACTTGGCATCACATTCTCAGTTTATGTACAAATTAACCACAAACTTTTATTATTCAGTTTCATTGTTTAATCCATCAATAAAGGAGATTTTATACCTCACATGCACATGTCCTGGTCTGTGTGTGTCAGCCATGCTCCTAATAATCAGTGAGCAATTACTTGGTGATTGTCTCACAAAAGCAATTTCACAGGTGTTTCCTATTGCCAAAATCCAGCATGTAGGCAGATGCAGTGTACTTTCTCCACTGTATGTGTCGCTCGTTCCTCTATGGTTTCCTGGGTCACTGGGGAAGCTATGCTGCCGTCCTATGTGACTGTAGCAGCCAACAGGGCTAGGGTTCCTGATGAGCAGGGAAAGTGTAGGGTTCACAATTTCTCTAGACATCTTCCTGCTTGGGCATGAAATGACCAGGCCACATTCTGCCCCTCCTAACAGGTGCTGTCAGTTCAGCTGAAACCTGTTCTCTCCACTCTGTTGGAACCTGTGAGTATTTCCAGTTGGGCTGTCTTCCCACCGGGTTTATTGTGAACATGCCTTTGCATTACTTTAATATAAGTTCTTCACATTGCATTTGCATAGTTGCCAACATTGTAATAACATCCTGTGGGTGGAGTCTTGGCAAAATATGGGCGTGGTTTAAGTGAAATATTGGGCGCGGCGTAGAGGGGCATGGTTTAAAGGGGTGTGGTTAGAATCTGTGATGAATGAGGGGGAGAGAGAGAGAGAGAGAGAGAGAAAGATATAGGGAGGGAAGGAAGGAGAGAGAGGAAGGAAAGAGGGATGGAGGGACAGCAGGCCCAGATCCTACACCACAATAGAAATATGTGTATTCCAGAAAGTTTAATAGTCAGCAGATAAAGATACTCCAAACACCTGGTGTTAGCGCTTTAATCATCCCGGCACCATGATTGTTATGGTGTCAGGAAGATTAAAGCACATTATTTCTATTATTACATTGTATTATAAAATGAAATCATTCAACTCACCATAATGCAGAATCAGTGGGAGCCCTGAGCATGTCACTTGTCATATCACCTGCCACCAGATGCCATCAGGTGCCCCCAGCAGAATCCCAGTCCTTACATCTGGTGCCCCCAGCAGAGTCCCTCCTTACATCAGGTGCCCCCAGCAGAGTCCCTCTTTACATCAGGTGCCGCCTCCAGAGTCCCTCCTTAAATCAGGCATTCCCAGCAGAGTCCCTCCTTAAATCAGGTGCCCCCAGCAGAGTCACTCCTTACATCAGGTGCCCCCACCCAGCAGAGTCCGTCCTTACATCAGGTGCCCCCAGCAGAGTCCCTCTTAAAATCAGGTGCTCCCAGCAAAGTCACTCCTTACATCAGGCATTCCCAGCAGAGTCCCTCCTTACATCAGGCATTCCCAACAGAGTCCCTCCTTACATCAAGTGCCCCCAGCAGAGTCCCTCCTTACATCAGGTCCCCCAGCAGAGTCCGTCCTTACATGTGGTGCCCCAGCATAGTCCGTTCTTACATCAGGTGCCCCAGCAGAGTCCGTCCTTACATCAGTGTCCCAAGCAGAGCCATAGTTACCCCCAGTACATAGTTACCCCCCTCCCCTGTACATAGTTGCCCCCCTCCCCCTAGTTACCCCCTGTACATATTACCCCCCTCCCCCTGTACATAGTTACCCCCTATACATAGTTACCCCCTCCCCATAATTACCTCCTGTACATATTACCTCCTCCCCCTGTACATAGTTACCCCCAGTACATATTATCCCCCCTGTACATAGTTACCCCCCTGTACATATTACCCCCTGTACATAGTTTCATCCCTGTACATAGTTACCCCCCTGTACATTTTACCCCTTGTACATAGTTACCCTCCTCCCCCTGTACACAGTTACCCCCTGTACATATTACCCTTTACATAGTTACCCCCCTCCCCATAGTTAACCCCTGTACATATTACCCCCCTCCCTTGTACATAGTTACTCCCCTCTCCCTTTACATAGTTACCCCCATACATAGTTACCCCCCCTTTACATAGTTACCCCCTGTACATAGTTACCCCCTGTACATAGTTACCCCCCCTGTACATTGCATCCTCCATGTAGACAATGCCCGCTGTCCCCATACATATCTATGGTGGAGATATTGCAGTGATGGCGCTGGTTACAGCTGATGATCATGTGTTGCTGGCCCGAGCTGAACACCAACATCCCTGCATAACACACTGATGGCAGAGCTGAGCAAACTCCCACAACAAGCCGTGTGTTCAGTGGAGAGGGGAGGGGCCTCCGATTCCTGCAGCCAATCAGTTTCAGTGTACAAGAGAATAGTCTACTTGTACACTGAAGAGAGGAGCAGATTGGCTACCCCTTCCCTCTCCACTGAACACACAAGGAAAGACACCTTGCGGCGATGGCGGAGGCCATTTTTTTGAAGCCCGCTGGCTGTTTTTGCTTAAAACATTCCTGTTTTTCCGGGACAAAGGCAAAATCCCGGGAATTTAATTGGGACGAGCTCCGATCAAGACGAGGGTCCCAAAATCGGGATTGTCCCGGGAAAATCTGGACTGTTGGCAAGTATGCATTTGGACAAGCTGCTCTCCCACCTACAAGAATGCCAGCTATTGTATGCACTTCAAACACTGCCAAATTATCATATTACAGAGCTAAAAAGTATTTGTAAAATCTCCTGCTGTACCTAGATTTCCTAGACCCTGCTAGATTGCATGACTGATACTTCTGGGCCATGGCCTTCAAGACAGAGGGCTCCAACTGTCTCAGGGATAGTGTGGCCAGATATCTAATTGATTTATTTTTTTCCTGTATTTATACTTATTAGCCCAGAGCAGAATGATTGCCGACATTTACATTTACATTTTTACTGCAGCTTAGATTTCTCAAACATACAAATTCAAATTGTCACCTGCCACAAATGCGCAAATTTGATGTCAGATTATCTGACATCAAATACAATGGGGTTGATTTGCTAAAGGGGTACAGGTTGTTCAATAGCAATGTATGTAATCACTTTATAAAGTGTATGTTCACAAAATGAAATATCGGAAATAAGGTAAACATGTTCACTGGCTAAGTGAGTATTCATTTTAAAAGGTATGTTGATAAAATGAATGATAGTAAATAAGGGGAACCTGTGTTCACTTTAAATACAGGCATACCCCACTTTTAAGTATGCAATGGTGTTTATTTACTAAAGCTGGAAAGTGCAAAATCAGGCTCACGTCTGCATAGAAACCAATGAGCTTCTAGGTTTTATTACCAAAACTTAATTGAACAAGTCGAGGTTAGAAGCTCATTGGTTTCTATGCAGAAGTGAGCCTGATTTTGCACTTTTCAGCTTTAGTAAATAAACCCCATTGTGTACTTAAAAGTGGGGTATGTCTGTACCTGAACATCATTGTGGGAAGTTGGAAAAAAACATTATTCCATTTCTAGCAAGTGATTAATTATTTGAGGTGAACACAGCTTCATCCTATTTAATAAACGCAATAAACATTCCGTTTGCTAAGTGAACAGTTTGTATTCCATTATTAACAAAGACTAACTATGGTGGCATTCATTTATTGCACTGTATAACACATTTACTTGTTTAGTAATAAAATTATATTCTAATAAATGAACAACACCACCTATGCACAAGTACTCCATGGCACATTATATTGATAAATCAGACTCAAATAATAATGTTTTCATCATATTTCCTTCACATACTCCTTTTGTGTAAGAATCCTCAATCGTAAGCATCTGCTTCTGAGACAACGCTCACATCTTGGATTAAATGATTGGTAATTCAGTGGCTGTTCTATGAGGGAAATAAGGATAAGTAAATATTAATCTAGACCTTAGGCAGATGTTAAGTGAAAGTAGCAGATAAAATGTTGGTTGAATTACAGTAGTACGGTTCTAGGAATGTGAACTTGTTCTGGAATTTGTAAAGGATTTAGTCAATGTGATTATGTGTCTGACTGCTGTAATGACTGACATTCCAGACCTGCATCTTCCCATGTTACTAATATATGTTTCTGGCCACCCAGATGAATACACTAGTTAGCAAAGCTCCTTAAAGCTTAGTTAAATCAATATATATCTAAAATCTATTTCCATAATTATCATAATACTTTTTGTAAAAAGTATCAGATCTTTCTGTGATATAGTTACAGTTTTATATAGTCATTCTAATGCAGTCCACTGTTATAGGATAAGGACATAAGTTACTGTATATGTTTGCAATCAAATTATTCAAACAGCTTGTTTCTTGCCAGCATCATTTAGATGGCTATGGGTGATAAGTATATTAGAGAATTATATTTCTGAATAATCTTTGTACCATTGCTATCTTTTTTTTCCCCCCAAAAAATTTTTTTATAAGGAATGGTCCTTTACTCTAAAAATGTGCATGTTAATCTTTTTAGCCATTAAAGGCCATCTGTCACTAATTGGATATCATTATGCATCCTTCTATAAAGTGTTGGAGACTTATATAAAGTAGCTAAACATTATTGATTTGCTTGAAATTAGCAGCATTAATTTAAAGGAGATATACAAGGTATTTAAAAAATAAACACATATACTCACCTCCATGCTGCAGCATTGATCTGATGCTCCAGCTGTCCCCCTTGGCTCAAAGCCTGAGATCTGTGTGATCACTTGACCACTGATCTCTGAGTTCTCGGTCTTAGCGGAGCAGAGACCAGCAACTATCGGTCACGGCTCTCCACTCTGCCCCCCCCAACACTCCCTGGAGCATCGGGCTGGAGAGGGGCAGGTGTAGCTGACTTTGGCTCTCAGTCACATGCTGAGAGCTGGAGCTAGCTGTCAATCAGGCAGATGAGTGCCCATATTTTCAGGATCCTTTCAGAGCCTAGAGCTGTTCTGTGACATCGGCTTAAGCCTGCCATAGATGGTGGGATTTAACCCATGGTTGCAGGAAAGAAATACACTCAATTCCCTCATCAACACAGTCAGTGTTGATGGGGGAATCCTTCCCCTGGAGCTATTATGTTCTCCTTGCGGAAGGTATGGGGAGCCATCCCACCCAGGAGAACAGAAAGTGATTATTGCTAGCGGCTATAGCCACTATCAATAATCACATGAAAATCCAACATGGGGGTTGTAACCAAGTCGATCAATGAATCGACTTGGGTACATTCAGCCTGCCCTACATGGTTCAAATCTCAGCTGCCCCCTGCTGAACTGATTGAGATACATACCATCTATGGCCCACTTTATTCTGGGTCACAGGAAAGCATAACTAAGTAAACTCCTGTGACCCACAAGAGGATATGGCTCAAATCAGTAAATGGTAAAACTGATTTGAGCATTCATTTTAAACACAACTCCAGCCAAAGAGTTTTCTTTTAATTTTTGTCCAAATGAATAAAGGTTAGAGCCTATGTCAGGTTTTAATTGTTGTTTTTGCAGCTAATGGAGTTTTGTTTTCCTCATTTGTAATTGTTTTTGGACAGCATGGAATTGCACAAATTCTCTCACAAAAAAAATGTTTAAGTGACACTGGGAAAGGTGAGGAAGTCTGTTGTGATTGTTTTGCTCTGTGTGCTTCTTAATTTCCTATATGGTCACCAAGAGAGGAAGTGAAGAGAAATTTCCCCAAGAGGGACACTATCAGCAATGAAAATCTAGGCTTTAACCCTTCTACACCCTAACCACAACCAAAAAAAAAAAAATTTCGTTTGAGTTGGACTTTATTCTATAACACTTATATTTCCTCAGGCAGACAGAAAGACTTTAAATTGTGTGGTATACAGTAAATTAAACCTTTTGTTAACAAAGTACCAACATGTTAATGTTTAGACATTTCCTGAAGCATGGAATTTTCTTGGTAAGGATAAAGTGGCAGATGTTCTTAAACATTTTACAGCAAATACAAAATTGCTTAAAAAAACAGGGACTCTTTCCAAGGACTAGCTGTGCTTGGCATGCAGAATGTATAGCTGCAGCTGCCCAGTCCACACTGAGAATTTTACTAACTCTCTAGCTGACAGCTGCCTCCTATTCCCCGCCCTTGGAGTAACAGATGCCTACTCTCTTTCATGTAACAATTTCACTACATGTTGTATTTGTCGGAGCGCGATAAATGTGACATTGCTCAGATTTCTCCTGCCTTCCTCTGCTCTATTAACTGCTCTTCATCTGGATAAACTAGAATTCTCATAAAACAAAGCCATTTAAACCATGACACTACACAAAAACAGCAATCAATCCATATTATTAAGTATATTACATAAATGAAATTGCATTGAAATTCCATTGTAAGATCTCTGAATGAAAGGTAAAACAATATCTGTATTAGATTAATAATTGTTGCATGATTCCGGTATATAGCTACACCTTCCTGAATTATTATAGTATATTCTTTGTGAAACAAACTATGGGTTGTATTATAAAACAGTAGAGAAGAAAGCTTGTAAGTAGCTATCCGCTTTTAAGTTTCTGAGTTATTATTCTTTCCCATCTTTGTTCAGTGTCAGTGCTGTGATTCTGATCTAATTGTATAACGTGAGTTACTGAATATTGCCCTTGGGTTAGGTAGAGGTTAATATGTTGCAGACTCCTGGGAGTTCATAGCACTTCCTCTAGTGAAGGAAGGCTTTAAATACAAGGGGAGGCAACTAATTTGGAGATTCCATGCATGGGATTGGCAAGAGAAAATCACTGTGTTATGTGAGACAACCCTCTACCTCACCACTGTTTCCCTAATGTGTTCTGAGTGGGGGTACCAAAGATGGACACAATTACTAGGACTCTTGTTCTAAGGGACTTTAAACTACAAGTTATGATGTCTAAGGGGGGCAGCCTGATGTTTTGTTGCAGTAAGAGAGGAACAGATGGAGATATCTGTATGGAAGATAATCTAATGGCTGAGAAGCTTTCTAGTAAAGTTAAGCTTTCAATAGTCTTTCTGGTCTAAAGTTATTCAAAAGGGTGCATGCATGGCGTATCACAAGAACAAGGCATATTAAGGGGGACAGGTTGAGTTATAGAAGATGCAGTATGAATGTCTAAACATGCAATGAAGGTATTTGGAGGAGGCTATCTTGCCTTTCCCAATGACTACAATACCAGTGTCAAGTGCATAAGTAGCCAGCTATTTGGGAAGCAGTGACTTGGCAAAGGTGCTGGAAAGCCCTGGTAGTGCAGGATCTTGTGAGCCTGGCTCCTTCCCTAGTGATTGGAACCCCAATAATGATTCTGACATCATAGCACAGGGCATATTAGAAACCCAGCTTGGAAGTCACGGAAGATGGAGTGAGTTCTCGGGGGTTGATAAGTTTGGGATATATCAAAGAGTTCAGTTTACTAGTATCTAAGTGTAACATACAGATTAATGTGACTGGGAGTGAGGTAGCTGGGCTGGTGGAATCCAGTGCAGATTCAGCACTACCTGCTCAGAAATGCTGTACAAGTGAGAGAAGAAGCATAATTTGAACTGTTCTCCACAGTGTGCAGAGCATACAGCATTGATGAACTGTGCCACAAAATTACAAGGGTTACATTTTAATGTTGATGTGGAGTAGTTTCACCTTTAGGATGAAGTGTTGCCTTAAATATCACATTTGTATTAAGGCACAGCCTCCTTTGGGCACTAGTGAATGCTATTTCGGGTCTGCCACATAGGAGCAGAAAGCCCTGCCCACAAGCTCTTAAGTGAAGAACTTAAAGTATGTAAACCATAACAATGAACTTCATTTTTTGCTCCCTTTTTCAGCTGTTAAAACATTTTATTGAAGGTCTTTTGTTTCATCTGTTGGCTAAGTGCAAAAACTCTGTTAATTATGTCAGAGTTGTCTTGTGTCCTGTACACACTTCCTATGTTATCTCAAGCAAGGTAATTTGCCCCCCTAGTTCTTATTTTTGCACTACAGAACTCTTATTTGCTATGTTTTACAGATGAAGGGAGTAGAAGGATTTGAGTAATCTGACAAAAGACAATTGAACTGGGGAGGGCTGACATCACTCAGACCACAAAAATGCAGTGTGTACATTTCTGGCAGATCAACAGGTATTGTTCTGTACTTGTAGGGTCTTAAAAAAATAAAACATAGGGAAATGTGTGAGTGTATGTATGCATGTATGAAATGTACTGTGGCTGCACTGTACACATTTTTTTGTTATTGTTAGTTTGCCTTGATATACGCTTTAACCAAGGTGACCATTTAGGTTTTAACTTTTACTCTCTTGAAAAATTTAATTAGGAGTTTAGCTTGTGAAAATAATTGTTTGCTTGTTGGGTCACATCTTTTCTGCAGATTTTTTGTTATACATAAATAGGTCCCTTAATGATATAAGTAACTTTATTTGAACTAGTTGTTCCTGAAAAGGAAATAAATACATAAAATAAGCTTGAACAGTGACCATGGTATAGGCCAGTGGTTATAGTGGCATTTAAAGGATTGTAGTTTCATTTCATGTAGATTCATTTAATAATGGAGGAACAGGTAAATTAGAGGGGAAGAAGGGTAAATGAGAATTGATTTAATGGGAAATAATTTAGAAGATAGAGGAATGTAGCATCAAAGATTCTTTGCATAGTAATCCAAAGAATCATATTTTAACACATGTTGAACAAGTCTAGATTTTCATTTAGAATATTCTAGTTTGTTTTATAGAGCAATGAATATTTGTATGAACATTCATTCACAAATCTACTAGTGTATAGCCAGCTTCCCAGGCTTTAAAGAATAACTCAACTTTTGTTGAGAAAAAAACATTCCCCTCTGGGTGATCAATGTACATTGCAAGGATTTTAACCACTTCAGCCCCGGAAGAATTGGCCCCTCAATGATCAGAGCACTTTTTACAATTTGGCACTGCTCTGCTTTAACTTGTAATTGTGCGGTCATGCAATGCTGTACCCAAACAAAATTTGCATCCTTTTTTTCCCACAAATAGAGCTTTCTATTAGTGGTATTTGATTGCCTCTGCAATTTTTATTTTTTGTGATATAAACGGAAAAACACTGAAAATTTAGAAAAAAATATATATTTTCTACTTTTTGTTATAAAAAAAATCCAATAAACTAAATTTTAGTCATACATTTAGGCCAAAATGTATTCAGCCACATGTCTTTGCTAAAAAAATGCCAATAAGCCTATATTTATTGGTTTGCGCAAGTTAAAGCTTCTACAAACTAGGGTACATTTTCTGGAATTTACGCAGCTTTTAGTTTATGACTACCTATCTCATTTCTTGAGGTGCTAAAATGGCAGGGCAGTACAACCCCTCCCCCTCAAACAACCCCATTTTGGAAAGTAGACACCCCAAGGAAATTGCTGAGAGGCATGTTGAGCCCATTGAATATTTAGTTTTTTTGTCACAAGTGATTAAAAAATGACAAAAAATAAATACAATTACACAAAGTTGTCACTAAATGATATATGCCTCATACATGCCATGGTTATATGTGGAATTACACCCCAAAATGCATTCTGCTGCCTCTCCTGTGTATGAGGATACCACATGTTTGAGCCTTTTTGGGAGCCTAGCCGTGTACAGGACCCTGAAAACCAAGCACCGCCTTCAGGATTTCTAAGGGCGTAAATTTTTTATTTCACTCCTTACTACCTATCACAGTTTCGAAGGCCATAAAATGCCAAGATAGCACAAACCCCCCCCAAATTACCCCATTTTGGAAGGAAGACACCCCAAGCTCATTGCTGAGAGGCATGCTGAGTCCATGGAATATTTAATATTTTGCCACAAGTTGCTGGAAAATTACAAACTTAATACACAACATGCCTTTCAGCAAATAGCTTTGGGTGTGTTCTTTCCAAAATGGGGTCATTTGGGGGGGGGGGTTGTGGTATCTGGACATTTTAGGGCCTCCGTAACTGTAATAGGTAGTGAGGAAGTGAAATCATCATTTTACGCCCTTAGAAAGCCTGAAGGCGGTGATTGGTTTTCGGGGTCCTGTACACAGTAAGGGTCCTTTTACACAGGATGGATCCGAGATGATCCGCCCCGTGAACATTTGCTTGCTCAGCGGGGATCGCTCCGTGGATCCCCGCTGAGCAGGCAGATAACAGGTCCGTCGCTGCACACTGCAGCGACGGACCTGTCACACTGCCGCTCTCCCCTATGGGGGATCGGATCACCCCATCCGATCCAAAAACGGATGGAAAAGTAGGTTTTTCCTCCGTTACACTTTTTCAGATCGGAGTGGGTCGGATGTCAGCAGACATGTCATCGCTGACATCCGACGCTCCATAGAGGTCTATGGAGGGTCTGTTCAGGTCCGCCTAAAAAACTGACAGGCGGACCTGAACAGATCGTTCGTCTGAAAGAGGCCTTAGGCTCCCAAACACTCTCACACACGTAGTATCCCTGTACTCAGGAGAAGCAGTAGAATGTATTTTGGGGTGTAATTCCACATATAACCATGGCATGTTTGAGCAATATATCATTTAGTGACAACTTTGTGCAAAAAAAAAAAAAGTTTGTAATTTTCCCGAAACTTGTGGTAAAATCTAAAATATTCCATGGACTCAACATGCCTATCAGCAAATAGCTTGGGGTGTCTACTTTCCCAAAAGGGGTAATTTTGGCGGGTTTTGAACTGTCCTGGCATTTTATGCACAACATTAGAAGCTTATATCACACATCACCCACTCATCTAACCACTTGAAGACAAAGCCCTTTCTGACACTTTTTGTTTACATGAAAAAATTTACTTTACTTTGAATTACTTTGAACCCCCAAACATTATATATTTTTTAAAGCAAAGGCCCTAATGATTAAAAAGGTGGGTGTTGCAAAAAAAAAAATGTCACACAGTATTTGCGCAGAGATTTTTCAAACGCAATTTTTTTGAAAAAAAAAAAAACACTTTTTTTTTTAATTTTAATGCACCAAAACACACTATATTGCCCACATATTTGATGAAATAAAAAATATGATCTTATGCCGAGTACATGGATACCAAACATGACATGCTTTAAAATTGTGCACAAACGTGCAGCGGCGACAAACTACATACATATTTAAAAGCATTTAAAATCCTTTACGGTTACTGGTTACCACTTTAGATTTACAGAGGAGGTCTACTGCTAAAATTATTGCCCTCGATCTGACCTTCGTGGTGATACCTCACATACATGGTGCATTGCTGTTTACATATGACACCAGACCGTCGCTTGCGTTCGCCTGCGCACGTGAGCACGGGGGGAAAGGGGTGCTTTTTTTTTATTATTTATTTTGCTTTTTTTATTTTATTTTTAAACTGTTCCTTTCATTTTTTTTTAATCATTTTTATTGTTATCTCAGGGAATGTAAATATCCCCTATGATAGCAATAGGTAGTGACAGGTACTCTTTTTTGAAAAAATTCTATTAGACCCTAGATCTCTCCTCTGCCCTCAAAGCATCTGACCACACCAAGATCGGTGTGATAAAATGGTTTCCCAATTTCCCAATGGTGCTGTTTATATCCGGCAAAACCTAAAGCGTCATACACACGATCGGATTTTCAGACAGGAAATGTGTGATGACAGGCTGTTGGCGGAAAATCCGACCGTTTGTATGCTCCATCAGACAAATGCTTTTAATACAAATGCTTTTATTGAAGTTTTGACAGTATAGCAAGATAATGACGTTTACATATAATTTCAGGTTACATACAAGAGAGATATGTGCACATATCTTATATCGTCCAGTCACCTTAAATCTATAGGGTAATACAGCTTACTTCTGTGTGGACCTATCATTTGCACTCATATATCCTTAACATATTCTCTCATTATAGCCAAAAGTGGGATCGATATTAGTACCTCAACATCAATATAGTTCGTATAGGGCCATATGGTTAGGTAAACACATTCTACTCTATGGGTTCAGAGGTATAAACCATGAACTATCAAACAAAAGAAGTTTAAACATCAATATCTACTCGAAAAGAAAACAAACCAAAATATAAAATCAAGAGAAAGATACGCCTAGTGCCCTAGCAGATTAAAAACCCGCCCTGCTAAAATTGTTGTTAAAGGGACCTTAAACCCCATCATTATTCCATACTATGATTTCCTTGGGAAGAGTGCCTATGTGCAATCAGCTTGCCAAATCTGGGTCTCTTGCCTTTCCATATAAATTTGCTAACCTCCTTTTGTATCTGCTCAATGGTCTGGTGGGAAACGTATACTGGCAAGGCCCTAAAGTAATACAGCAATTTGGGTAAGATGGATATTTTAATGGCTGTAACTCTTCCCAACAGGGAAATGGGAAAGTTAGCCCAAAGTTTCAACCATTGCTTGACTTTTCTAAAAGCTTGTGGGTAATTTGCATTATACATATCCCTCAGTGAAGGGGCCAGTCTAACCCCTAAGTATTGTAGGGTATTAACATTTATGAAGAAGCCAAAGGAGTCCCTTATGGTGTCTCTTAATTCTGTTGGTATATTTATTGGCCGCACACTTATTCAGATTCACTCCCAGGCCCGAGAAGGTGTGAAACTCTCCTAGTATCTCCACCAGGTTTGGGAGGGATACTAGTGGGTCCGGAAGGAACATGAGTACGTCATCTGCATACAGGCTTAGGTTAAATTCCTCACCTCCCTTCCTGTACCTCCTGATACTCGGATTAGCCTTGATTGCCCTCGCCAGGGGCTCTATGGCCAGAGCAAAAATCAGAGGCGACAGGGCCTTGTGCCCCTGCCCAATGGAAAGTAATCGGAGGAGCAGCCGGGGAGCTTGATTCTGGTGTGGGGGTTGTGATACAAGGCCCTAAATCCGTACACAAACTCTTCACTGAACCCGAATTTAGCTAGGACACTGTCTATATATTACCATAGCACGCTATCGAAGGCCTTATGTATGTCTAGCCCTAAAATCAGTACTTTGCGAGCAAAGAGGTCTGTGTCCTGTATAATGTTAGTGGCCAGGCAGATATTATCTGTGATCTGCCTGGCAGGAATAAATCCGTTTGTTCAGGACCAATCAGGGGTGTAATTATAGGGGCCAGACGATCTGCCAAAAGTCTGCCTAAGATCTTGATGTCATTGTTAAGGACCGAGATAGGCCTAAAGTTTTGTGGGATCGAGTGGTCCTTATTTGGTTTAGGGATCAGTGTCATATTTGCACGTAACATCTCCTCAGGAAGCTTGTGACCCTGAAGGATATAATTGAATAGTTTTGAGAGTCTAGGGGCTAGGGTATCCACAAATAGGGTATCTTTCAATGGTTTTAGGGATTTAATGATTGTCAGAAATTCTCAGTCTGAGCATTCAAGCTCTGTAGCTGCTCCTCCGTCAGGGTTGGGAGGTTCAATGAGGTGAGCCACGATTCCCCCTGGCCCACTGGGCCAGGACGAGGGGCTGACAATAACTCCTCATAATAAGAGGTGAAAATTTGTAATACCTCCTTTGGATGGGAGACCATCTGTCCCTCCCTATTTCTCAGTTTATAGACATGTGTCGGCTGGAGAGACTGGTGAAGATTGCAGGTGAACATTTGTGAGGCTGAATTGCTATGGAGGAGAAAACGTGCCTTAGACCAATGCAAAGATTTTTCCATATGCTCTGATAATAAGTTGTCCAATTCCACCCTTTTGGAGTCAATTTGTATCTGAATTTCTGTAGAGTGCAATTGGTGGTGTAGGTGATACAGCTGATGTAGCTCTCTAGTCAGGGTGGCGACCTTCGCCCCCTTCTCCTGTTTCCTTGCTGTGGCCAGTTCAATCAAATAACCCCTCAGAACCAACTTATGGTCAGCCCACAAAATGGATAGGGAGGTTTCTTCCACATCGTTTAGTCTGAAATATTCCAGGAATTTGTGGGCTATTTGGGATGTAATTACTGGGTCAGTAAGTAATGCGTCATTCAGTCACCATGTTGCCGTCTGGGGAGCCAAGCCTATATGTGTCATATGAGATACAATTTGGTGATCGGACCATGGGCACACATTTTTTCTAATGAAAATTGCTACTACCCTCAATTTGGACTCATATGTAATAAAATGACACTGCCTATAGGCTTTATCAAAATACTTGGGGTGGTTATTGGTGGAAAAATGCGTCTCCTGCAACATTACTATGTCCGCCCCTATTTTTTTGTTTATATTGAAGGCCTTTTTAAGTTTCTGCGGGCAGTTAAATTCCCTTACATTATGGGATATCATTTCGATACCCATGACAAGTTCCAGGGGGGATTAACTAATGGTGAAACTAAGTGCCATGTTAAGGAATTAATCAGCCGTAGGCAATGTCCAGGTAGATCTGGATGATAGTCCCCTTGTGTCTGATAATAGGAGTGGTGCGGGAGGCCTGGAGTATCTTCTCTTTGACAAGGAAATCCTTAAGGCACATTACTATGTCCCTGGGGGGGTTTTCTGGAGGGGGCTTCGGCCGCAGGGCCCTATGGATTCTATCGCATGTAAAGGCCTTGTCAGTGTGCTCTGGTAACAGTGAGTGGAAAATGGCATTCACCGCCCCAGGCAGATCTACTACCGTCTCGGGGACACCTCGCACTCTAATGTTATTCCTTCTGTTGCAGTTGTCAAGGTCCTCGAGGTGAGACTACAGCTGGGTGACTGTATCTGTGAGCGCCTCATGGTCTTTACGGAGGTCCACATAAGCTAGATGAAGCTCATCATGCTTCGTTTCCAGCATGTCTGTGCGGCCTCCTAGCGCGGCTATCTCCTGTGTCAGGGTGCTTGTGGATTTTTGAAGTTCCGCTAGGAACTTATGGGCCAGTCTGTCATACATTTCTGAGAGGCTATCCTCCAAGTCAGCTTTTGTGAGTTGGGGAGCGTACTCACTGTGATCCGGGGGTGGCGATGTTGGCGGTGTAGTAGATTCCTCGTGGGCCTGCTCCAGCTGGGCGCCATCTTTGGTCATGGTAGTTTGTTCCCGTACCCTGAGCAAATAGTTAGTCAGGGATTGCTGCGCAGTCTTTTTCTTGTTGCTCCTGGACTTCGGCATGCACCGGCTTCTCCCTCAGGGGTGCTGCAGTAAAAGGTGCTGAAATTCCGTGCTCTTTGGCCCCGGGGAACGAGTTTTAGTCCCCGCTTCCCTTGGAGCTCCGGTGACTAGCGACCGTCCAGTTTAGCACCACGCATGCGCCATCCTCCATCGGACAATTGTTGTTGAATTTTCCGCAGAAAAATGTTGGATAGCAGGTTTTAAAATTTTCCGTGGACAAATGTCTGTTGTTGGATTTTCCGAGAGTGTGTACACAGGTCCGTCGGACAAAAGTCTAAAGTACAAACACGCAAGCTTGGAAGCAAGGACGAGCCAGAAGCGGTCGGTCTTGTAAACTAGCGTTCATAATGGAGAATTAACATTCGTGACGTGGCAAATTATAAAATATCGAAATGCAGCGCACATTCTCTTCTTCTTTAATGGGATAATAATGAAGCTGCTTTGCTGGTGATACTGATGGAGTTATTGCAAATGAATTTTCAAATGCTTTTTTTTTTTCTAGTGATATCAAGAATAATATTATAATAATATATTATTGGACAAGTTACTACAACACCATTATCCCATAGTTTTTAAGATCAAAGATAAAGAAACTATGTTGGTGTCCCTTGTCAATTTTACATTGTATTTTTTTAAATGTAACTGTCTACTCCCAAACTGTCATTTGAAGTAAAACACATAGCTAAGTCTTATTCTACACAATTTTTTTATTGTGCATTAAAAAAAGAAAACCAATAAAATTAGACATGCTATCTGCCAATAGAACCAAAACGTGCATTCTATGAATCCAAAAATATAGAAAATATACCAAATCAAATCATTATTATTCAACCAAAAAATAAAATAAAAGCCTCATGCATGTGTCCTGCTACTTAATATAGAAGGTCAACAATGCCAAGAATTGGTGAAAGTAGGGGTCTGTCATGCGGAGGTAATTCCAAAAAAAACATCTGGATTATTCTCCTGGAGCTCTCACAGCAAAGGCATATGACATAATTGGTCACGATTAATAAAGCAACCAATTTTTGGTCCAAGAATTCCTCCTCCTCCTGTTCCTGGACTGGACTTGGGTCAAAGCAATAACTCCAAGGCCAATAATAAATAACACGTTATCTCCTCTGATTCCGCAACATGGCTGGTTGATGAACAGCCATTCAGGAACTAACTGAAAAGCACAAAATGAAAAGTGCAAAATGAAAAGTGTGAAATGAAAAGAGCGAATCAATACTCACCAAACTTCTACTAACACAAAATTAGCAGAAGGAGCCCAAAGGGTGCTAAAGAGCTGAAAAAACAACGTAGTATGTCACTACGTTCATATTTGTTGGCCGACAATTCCTTGCCATTTGTATGCAAGACAAGTTTGAGCCAACGCCCTTCGGACAAAAGTCCACGTTTTTTTTGGCCAACAATCCGATCATGTGTACGAGGCTTAAGTCATGAAATGCTCGTAGCTTCCGGTTTCTTAGGCCATACAGATGAGTGGAGCCATTCTGGTCTCTGATCAGCTCTATGGTCAGCTGGCGGAACCACCGGCTGCATTCTCGAGTTTCCTGTTGGGAAAACCATGGAAGGCGGTGGTGGGGGGGAATGTTCCCTCCCACTGCTTGTAAAAGCAGTCTAAAGGCTAATTAGCCACTAGGATTACTTTTACATGGAAGCGGACCTCTGGCTGAAAAGAATGATACCAAGATGATTGCTAAACCTGCAGGCATCATTCTGGTATAACCACTCAAAGTCCAGTAACATACCAGTACGTTGCTGGTCCTTGTTGGGCATATGTTGTAATGTTCTTTTTTTCATGCAGCTTGTGGGCTATACAAAAAAGAGATTGAGCGGTGGGTATTCCCACCTTAGAATACCACCCTTTATCCACCCACTTCTAATGATGGGCATACATGCACCATTTTTTTTTAAAACTGTGGTGGTGAAATCACCTCCTACAGCGCTGGAGTCGCTGATTTACATATCATGTGTGCAAACGATGTTGCTGTCAAGATAAATAAATCAGTGTTGCAGCTGAATGGCGTACCTGAAAAGCAAACAATGGCAAAGATAAAACATTAACTCAATAAAACAACTTGATTTTTTAACGCAACCTGTGCCTAAAAAATTTATGCTGAAGCATGGGGGCAATCCGCCCCTAATGTTAGGAGTAAATCACTCCTCCACCCCTGCCCCCATGCTTCGGCATATATGCTCTTTTTTTTAACTGTGGTGGCGAAATCACCTCCTACAGCACTGGAGTCATGGCGTTTTGTATCGTGGGAGCAAACACTGTTGCTGTCAGAATAAATAAACCCGTGCTGCAGCTGAATGACATACCTGCTAAGCAAATGATGGTTAACAATAAAACAAAGTAAGATTACAGTATAACAAAAACACATACCATACCTGCAAAGCAAATACAATAAAATATAGCAAAAATAAAACATTACAGTTCTAAAATACAGTAACAATAGAGAGAACAATAGAGCGGACAATAGATGGCGAACATAAGAGAGAGAAGAGAAGAAGAGAGAAGAAAAATAAAACCACAACTATTTTTGGCTTTTTTATTTTTTTGTGTTTTTGTGTGTTTTTTTTTTTTTTGCACTTTTATATAAACTGTAAATGTTCCAGATTAGGGTCTCTCAAAATGTGATGGCTATCTCATCCTTCGAGACCCTGTATAAGTATGCCCTAGGACTGTGCAATGCTGTACCCTACGCTAATACTCCACTAGTGTGCGGTAGCGCTTGAAACAGTAACCGATGCAGAGACCAGGTTGGTCAGGACAGGAGGAACAATAAAAGCAGGTGTCACACCTAAATCCGCATTTTCTGCAGACACAATATCTTGTTTGGGGATTTCTTTGGGTAGGGGTACCAGGGAGGACATACAAAAAATGCCTCTCATCCAGCTGGCTCACTGCATTTGCATTGGGAAGGCGGGCAACAGCACCGTCTGGAAAAAGAAGGGCTGTGATGATCTCTTTCTGGAATTTAAGGAAGGATCCAGTTCGTCCTGAAGCTTTGTATAGCACATAAGCATTCAGCAGAGCCAATTGGAATTAATATACAGACACTTTTTTGTACCAGGATCTGGTCTTACAGGCAATTAGGTACAGCGCCAACAACTGGTCGTTGAGGTCCACCCCTCCCATATTAAGGTTGTATTCATGGACACAGAGGGGTTTCTCCACAACCCCAGTCGCCGTAGAAATTTGGACTGTCGTATCTGTGTGAAGGGAGGACGAAAACATTCCCATTATCCCTCCACTTCACTGCTAACAAATTATTACATTTCAAGCAGGCTCTCTCTCCCCCATCTAAGTCGGGACTCTACAAGCCATTGGGGGAAGCCCCGGCGATTAGATCGCATGGTGCCACATGCACCAATTCCACAATCAAAAAAGTGACTAAAAAGTGGCACGCTTGTGTAAAAATTGTCCACGTACAAGAGGTACCCCTTTCTGAATAAGATTGACACCAAGTCCCACACAATCTTACCACTGTTCCCTATGTAGTCTGGGCAGTTCTCGGGCTCCACGAGATCTCTTCCCTCGTAAACCATAAAACTATATGCATAGCCTGTTGTCCTGTCACAGAGCCATCTTGATCCCATATCTGGTATGCTTGCTGGGAAGATACTGTTTGAATGACAAGCGGCCAGAAAACTTAATCGGGGGGGGAACTCATCAACGCAGACAAATTGATCGGGAGTAAACAAGGCTGCAAACTGTTGGTTGAAGTGGTTTACGAGGGGCCAAATTTTGTGGAGCTGATTGTATCCAGGGTCACCCCGAGGACAACAGAGTTCATTGTCATTGAAATGCATTACCCACAAGATCTGCTCGTATCGTGTCCTAGTCATGGAGGCAGAGAACACGGGCATATGATGAATTGGGTCAGTGGACCAATATGACTGCAACTCAAACTTTTTAGTAATGCACATGAGGAGGGATAGGCCCAGAAAGGTCTTAAATTTGGAGACCGTGATAGGTCTCCAATCTCTGGCAAGGGTCAAATGGGGATTAGCGGATGAACTGACCAGCATACAAATTGCTTTGGTCCACAATAGATCTATAGAGATCTTCCATGAAAAACAGCAAATAAAAATCAAGTGACAAAAAATCAACTGTTTCCACCTGAATTCTGGGTTGGCCAGTGAATGGGGGAAGTATAGGTGCTGCACAAGTGGTTGGCTTCCAATTCGGATTGGCAAATGCAGCAGGAAGGGAACTATGGGCTAGACGGGCCTGTCTTTGTCTTCTTGGTGGCTGCGGGACTCTACTTGTGCTAGCCACCTCACCAGCTTGAACTGCACTTGGGACTTGCCACGTCACCAAGTGTTACTGCAGTGCTGGATGTATGACCAGGATGTACTAGGCCGCTGGTGCTTGCCAGTTCACCAGAAGTATGAGCGGCACTAGTACTGGCTCTCTACTCCATACGAGAGCCCTGCGGTTCTTGCACCTCAACAACAGCAGAAGAATGGGGTCGGGTACGCCTGACCTTGGCAGGGACTACTAATTCGTCGCCAGAGCTATCTGTCAGGGTGCCTCTGCTGTCTACCAGTTCGTTATCGGAGCCTGAATCTGACAGATGGGTGACTTCCTCTTAATTCTCATCTCTCAGGCTCAGAGACGTGTAGGCCTCTTCACTAGCCCCTTGCCGACTGGCTCACGCCGATATACTTTGGCGGAAGGGCACATACAGGCATATTAATGTACCTGTACATTGCCCTTTAAAATGCGGCATTGTGGACATGCAACCCCTTTACTGCCAGTCACATTTAAACAGTAATCAGTGCATTTTTAATCGCACTGATCGCTGTATAAATGTGAATGGTCCCAAAATAGTGCCAAAAGTGTCTGATCTGTCCGCCATAATGTCGCAGTCATGATAAAAATCGCAGATCGCCTCCATTGCTAGTAAAAAAAAAAATTATTAATAAAAATGCCATAAAACTATTCCCTATTTTGTAGATGCTATAACTTTTGCGCAAACCAATCAATAAACACTTATTGCGATTTTTTTAACCAAAAATATGTAGAAGAATACGTATCGGCCTAAACTGAGGAAAAAAATGTTTTTATATATATTTTTTGGGGATATTTATTATAGCAAAAAGTAAAAAAATTGCGTTTTTTTTCAAAATTGTCACTCTTTTTTTGTTTATAGCGCAAGAAATAAAAACCGCAGAGGTGATCAAATACCACCAAAAGAAAGCTTTATTTGTGGGGAAAAGAGGACATCAATTTTGTTTGGGAGCCGTGTCGCACGACCACGCGATGCTGTGCCGAATCGCAAAAATCGCTCTGGTCTTTGGGCAGTCAAATGGTCCGGGGCTGAAGTGGCTAGTGTACCTTCGACTGGACATTGTGGCCTCTAAATTTACTAGTACACTAGTGCGACTCACAGGAAAAAAGAGCACCTGATTGTCAGCAACTGCTTCAATCGCTACCAAAAAAACTTATGCCGCGTACACACGAGCGGACTTTCCGGCATACATACCAGAGTCCGCCGCACAATCTGATCGTGTGTAGGCTCCCGCGGACTTTTTTTTCCCAAAAAGTCATCCGGACCTAGATTGGACCTAGATTTGAAGCATGTTTCAAATCTTTCCATCGTAAGTCCGCCGGACTCAATTCCTGATGGAAAGCCCGTTCGTCTGTATGCTGGTCCAACAGACCAGATATGACGCAAGGGCAGGGTACTGCATCTCGCGCTTGCTGCAATAGGAAAAACAAATTTTCCTATTGCAGCGAGCGCGGGGCATACCAGGCCCTTAGGTCTGGTATGAATTTTAAGGGGAAACCCCTACGCCGAAAAAATGGCGTGGGGTCCCCCCTAAAATCCATACCAACCCCGATCCGAGCACGCAGCCCGTCCAGTCAGGAAAGGGGGTGGGGACGAGCAGGCGCCCCCCTCCTGAACCGTACCAGGCCGCATGCCCTCAACATGGGGGTGGGTGCTTTGGGGGAGGGGGCGCCCTGCAGGGCCCCCTCCACCACAAAGCACCTTGTCCCCATGTTGATGAGGACAAGGGCCTCTTCCCGACAACCCTGGCCGTTGGTTGTCGGGGTCTGCGGGCGGGGGGCTTATCGAAATCCGGGAGCCCCCTATAATAAGAGGGCCCCCAGATCCCGGCCCCCCACCCTATGTGAATGAAGTATGGGGTACATGGTACCCCTACCCATTTACCTAGGGAAAAAATGTCAATAATACACAGGTTTTTAAAGTAATTTATTAGACAGCTCCGGGGGATCTATTCCGGCTTCGGGGGTCTTCTTCCGACTTCGGGGGTCCCTCCGGTTCCTCTTCTCCCGGCGTCCGGTTGGTTCTTCTCCGCTCTCTCTGGCCTCTTCTCCCGGTGTTCCAGTTCTTCTGCCGACTCCTCCACTATCTTCATGCCGCTCTTTTATTAGCGGGGGCCCGGACTTCTGTGACGTTTTAGGGGGGCATGGTCAACATAACCCGGTGACCACGCCCTCCTAAAATGTCACAGTCCCAGCATGCCCAGGGACTGTGATGGCATAAGGGGGCGGGGTCTCCACCTATATAAGTCACATTGGAGCGCTCAGAGAGCATTCCAGCCGGAAAGACCGTCGTTTCAACATCGGAAGAAGAGAAGAAGCCAAGAAGCCAAGAAGCCAAGAAGCCCAGAAGCCCAGAGGGCCAGAATCCAGAAGTCCGGGCCCCCACTAACAAAAGAGCGGCATGAAGATAGCGGAGGAGCTGGCAGAAGAACTGGAACACCGGAAGAAGAGGCCAGAGAGAGCGGAGAAGAACCAACCAGACGCCGGGAGAAGAGGAACCGGAGGGACCCCCGAAGTCGGAAGAAGACCCCCGAAGCCGGAAGAAGACCCCCCGGAGCTGTCTAATAAATTACTTTAAAAACCTGTGTAGTGTGTTTTATTATTGACACTTTTTCCCTAGGTGAATGGGTAGGGGGGCCGGGATCTGGGGGCCCTCTTATTATAGGGGGCTCCCAGATTCCGATAAGCCTCCTGCCCGCAGACCCCGACAACCAATGGCCAGGGTTGTCGGAGAAAAGGCCCTTGTCCTCATCAACATGAGGACAAGGTGCTTTGTGGTGGGGGGGGCCCCGCAGGGCGCCCCCTCCCCCAAAGCACCCATCCCCCATGTTGAGGGCATGCGGCCTGGTACGGTTCAGGAGGGGGGGCGCTCGCTCGTCCCCACCCCCTTTCCTGACCAGCCGGGCTGCATGCTCGGATCGGGGTCTGGTATGGATTTTAAAGGGGACCCCACAACGTTTTTTCGGCGTAGGGGGTTCCCCTTAAAATTCATACCAGACCTAAGGGCCTGGTATGCCCCGCGACGGGGCTCGCAAGGTGTCAATCTCGCCAATAAAAGCGGCGAGATTCACTTCCTTTTCTAGTCCCATCGTACCCGAGTCATGTTCAAAATGAACTGACTTGTCCGTGTGTGGGCAAGTCTGTTCATTCTGAAAGTCCGCCATAACTCCGGCGAAAGTCCGTCGGAAAGACGGGTGGACCTAACCTGCCGGAAAGTCCGGTCATGTGTAGGCAAGTCCGCCCGTTCAGAAAGTCCAGCGGTAGTCCGGCGGAAAGTCCGGCGGAAAGAACGCCGGACCAAGTTTGCCGGAAACTCGTGTGTACGCTGCATTCGCGTTTGCAGGGATCAGGCCTGACTCTGCGAATGCTGCAGTTATGTGTTTAGTGTTTTGTAAGTGACAGTGATAGATTGATACTGCACTTGGGTGGGCTGGGCTGGACTGAGGGGCTAAACGCAGGTGCTAGCAGGTATCTGGGCTGATCTCAGTAACGCTGCATTTTTGGGAACCTTAAACTACTGGGGACGCTAATATAGTTCTGATCGGATCAAAGATATCGATCCGTTCAGACACTACGGGACACTACTACTAAGGGAGGTGTATGGTGCGTGCGTGGGTGTTTGCGCTACTGGTACTTATCTGACGCTGCCTGGGGAGACACAGACCCTAACTGACACTAAAACCTAACTGATATCACCCGCCGGGTGATCAGGGGGTTAAACCTTTTATTAGGTAATATACGACGGGTGCCCTGACGCTATAAAGAAATAACTAACTAACCAGCGTCACCCGTGACACTAATACGGTGATCACTGGTGACAGAGGGTGATCAAGGGGTTAAATCTTTATTAGAGAGGTTTAGGGGGGTCCCTAGACCTATCTGGGCCTACTACTAAGTACCCTAATGCCCCGTACACACGGTCGGATTTTCCGACGGAAAATGTGTGATAGGACCTTGTTGTCGGAAATTCCGATCGTGTGTAGGCTCCATCACACATTTTCCATCGGATTTTCCGACACACAAAGTTTGAGAGCAGGATATAAAATTTTCCGACAACAAAATCTGTTGTTGGAAATTCCGATCGTGTGTACACAAATCCGACGGACAAAGTGCCACGCATGCTCAGAATAAATAAAGAGATGAAAGCTATTGGCCACTGCCCCGTTTATAGTCCCGACGTACGTGTTTTACGTCACCGCGTTTAGAACGATCAGATTTTGTGTGACCGTGTGTATGCAAGACAAGTTTGAGCCAACATCTGTTGGAAAAAATCCTAGGATTTTGTTGCTGGAATGTCCGAACAAAGTCCGGCCGTGTGTACGGGGCATAACACTGATTATTGTCACAAATGACACCAGTACAGTTATTAAAGAAAAATATGAACACTGCACTGGGTGACACTGTGACATGGAGTGAACTGGGGGGGCAATCGGGGGGTGATCAAGGGGGTGACAAGTGTGCCTATGTGTACTGTGTCAGTGTAGTGTTGGTGCAGCTTACTGTGAGATGTCTTCTCTCCTCTGTCTGGAACAAAAAGAGTTCCACAAGGGGACATGACATCACTTCCCCTGCCTGCCTACACTAACACAGGCAGGGGAAGGATTTCATTCGCCAGAGCCGATCACCAGGTCCAGGCCAGAAATCATTGGCCTAGGACTGGAGAATGATTGGCGCCCTAGGCGGTCACGTGCCCAACGTACAGTAACGTCGCTTCGCCCAGCCGAGCCAACCTGCCGCAGTACAACTGCGGCAGCTGATCTGGAACTGGTTAACAAACGTTTCAGATTCCTACCTTTTGGTATTCTGAAGATATAGTTGTGTGGTTATAAAACCACTCCCATGCAGAGTGAACCTGCATGGGAGTGGTTTAATAATTATCAATCAGCTGCTGTACCTGAAGAGCTCTACTGAGGAAATTGACATAGCTCACATCACTTTAGACAAGATTTACCTTTGGGAGCATCTCACCAAAAATGACATTTTTGTTGCAGGGGATGCCAAAAATCTGACTTGTATCTTACACTTCTGGGAAAATCAGTAAGCCAATCACTCAAGTAAAAAAATAAAAGAAAGCCTCCAGGTAGCCATATTGCATTGCATTCTACAAATTAATACAGTGCTGCAGATTGTAAAGGAAAGGTCATTTTTAATTTGTTGTAATTGTATACGCTAGATATATATATATTTTTTGTTTGCTAGTTTTTTTCCCCCATGAAAGTGGAGTTACACTTTAATCCTGATTGTTTCCAACTGGAAGTTAAAGCTGGCTTATTGGCTAATTAGGGATGAAAGATAGGTTCTTTCACAGTGAAAACTTAAAGGTTCTAAACAGATTTCTAAGGGTAAATTTGATTCTTCAAATGATGTCTACACAGTTTATTAAGCACTAAGAGTTAAGGAAATCACTGTGATAGACATCATTTGATGTGCACCATCTAAAGTGCAATGGAAGTATTCCATGGGAAAATAATGCACTTCAGCAGAGGGAAAACATCCTGCATTTGGGAATAGAAATTTGTTTTAAATGTAATTGAACACTATAGATGGGAGGGCCATTGAAAGGAAAAGTAGTGGTTTAATCTTGGAAATATTTAGCTCTTTGTGAGCTGTTAGCATATTGGTGTGTATACTCAAGGGTAAAAGCAGATTTCTCCAAATCACAAAATATAAAAAGTGCCTTGTTCTTTACAGGAACCCTTAAAAGAGAATTGCATTTCACACGTGACATACGAGGTGGTATCAAAAAGTTTAGAGACTAGCTCTGTTTACAAGAATGTACTTTGTTTATCTATGTTTACACACTATCACCGTCATAATGTGTCTTCTTTTCGAAGCGTGTCAAGCACCTTCTGCTATTCGTGCTGGATCTCTGCAATGGTGTCAATACGGCAACCTTTGAGTTGGATCTTCAACTTTCCGAATCATGTCAAACGTCTCTGTGGCAGGTTTGCCTAGTTTCACATAGAAATTCACTTTTGTTCTTTGCTCTAACTTGCTGTCCATGATGAAATAGCAGAAATGGTAACACAGGTGGTCAGAATAGCACCAGTTGCACTGCTCCCGATGCATATAGGATGATGTCTTTTGGCACACTGACCTATGAAGGTCAGTGCTCCCTGTGACTGTGCATGCAGCTAGTGCTGCCATCTGTTGGCATGTTACAAAACTCGAAACTTTTTGATACCACCTCATACTGTACCTATATCAAGGTGTCAGGGTGTGCCCCACTAGCAACAACTAGTGAACTGATAGGCAATTGAATTGAGGAACTGAATTCTCAGGCAAGGCCTTATTCATGACCCAGCATAGGTTATGGCAAGTGGCATTTAGAAGCTCATTCAAGTAACAGACAGAGGCAGCTACTAAAGCAAGAGGCAGATATGCATGCAGTGGAAAAAAAAGGCAATCAAAGCAGTCATCAAGCTTTGCAGAGCAAGATATTGTGGCTCTATTGCTTAGTTGATGGTGTTGGTAAATCCCAAGAACAACGCTTTTTGTGGAAAACAAAATTACCAGAAAATCTGAATGTATGGTATCAGGACTGAAAACTGGTAGTTAGTGGGAATTGGCCATTTCTTATACAGTACATTCTGTAAGCAGACAAAGGGCCAATCAAAGTAAATGTGAATGTCTTCCCATTAGACACCCTCAATAGGAAACTGGCATAGGGTCAGAAATACATTCTGAAGTTCTTTACCTTCTTTAAGTCTATTCTGTAACAAATGTTACTCCATAATACATGGACTTTGTACTTGCCAGTTAAAGATTTTGATTATTATCCAATTACAGAGAAACCAGCTAGAGACACTGACATGGAGACAGATGAAAAAGCGTAAAATGTTGAGCACCGAGGTTAAGTTTTAGGCATATCTGTGTTCTTTCTCTACAGGAAGACATCAGAGAAGGCCCCCTGCCTCTTGAATCTGCTCTTTTATATCGAATTATATTTACATTAGGCAAATGCCTAAAGAATATATTTACATTTAAAGTTATTAGATCATAGTTTATGGCAATTCATTACTGTGTATGTTTAAATATTCTGTACCTAACTACAGAGTTATTTGCAAAAGGCTTAAGAACCAATTGATTGCCATTCACACCACTTATTTGTTATCATGCTGTGGAAAGTTGAATACTGTAGATGAAGAATCAGGTGTTTTGGTTATTTCTCAGGACCTGTCGGAAAGCACTGCTGACCCATGATAGTCATTTACGAAAGCAGATCTTTCCACTTGTTGTTAAAAATTGACATATGTCTACCTGTATATGATATGTAAGAGTCCTGAAATTTAAAAAAATAAGATATTATTATCCACAAGTACTGTATAATCATAATTTGCATGCTATTTTCTGTATTTGGTCCAACTCAGAAGAATATTCATGCGGTCAAACCTGTCACAAATCTTGAAATATCATACTAAGCATATGATGAAAAAATTAGAGGGACAAACCGTAATGTGCATCAGGGGATTTAGGGATTAAAGATTCCCAAATGTGACAAATGTTGAAGACTTTGATAAATGCTATATCATTTGAGTACAGTGGAAATCAGTCACAATCAGTATCTGTGGTTCTAATATTCATTTTGATATGCAGTTTTACTTTATAGGTAAGGCAAGCTCTACCTATGAATTTTTATTATATGCATGTGTAGCACTAACTCACGGTGGAGCTGCTGATTTAAAGCGGGCTGTTACCGTCACCTTGTTACCTGTAATTTCATCAATACCGGGTCTAGGGGGCCCCATTGAGCTTACTATAAGACAATGTAGGCACTAGTTACTTGAGTACTTTTCCAATGCTTTAATGGGAGATAACTGGAAGAAGTAGCAGGAAAGAGGTAGAAGGAGAGTTGCAGGGAAGTTCAAATACCTTTTCTTGGCGTAGCATCAAGGAATTTAAATCTTTAGAATGAATGTATCCTCAGCTTAGGATTAAATCTCTGTTCGCACAGATAGGTCTCTCTCACTAACCTAGCAGCCGGAACGCAGCACGAACAAAAAGTCTCTGCCACAGACTTGAATGAAACAAACTCACATGATCCTCTGCCACAGGATGTGGTAGTTTTCGATGAACAGCAAACACAGTACCCGAACCTTTAAGCCGACCCGGCAGTACTTGTGTGATAGGGTAGTTTAGGATATGTCCTCTAATCGAGTCACCAGGCCCTTCTTAAGACCAGCCTTGCATAGTCTCTTCCAAGATGGGTCCTCCCCTGTATCTTCCCGATTGTCCGGCTTCTTCCCGCAGGACAGACAGCACAGGACCATCCCAGTTATAGCAGGCCCCAGACAGGCTTCTGGGTCTACCCGCACGGCTGCAGCAACGCAACCCTCCAGGCCGGAGGGCTACAAGATAGAACTCACTGACACATACCTATAGGCCAGGAGGGCCATGAGGCAAAAAGACTCCCCGAAACATGGCGTCTGTCCCATAAATACCCTCTCCCGAAATGCAACTCGGAGGACCACCTCCGCCGAGTTATCTCCGGGACACAAGAGCACCCATACACTTCAGCTTGTTGCTTTCCAGCACTGACCTATGATGACAACGACACCCACAGGCACAATGTGGAACTGCACGCAACACAGCCAAGCTGGAACAGAGGCTAATCTAACATTAGATTGAATCTGAACTATGTACAGAACAGATGACCCACTAAATTTACCTATAAGCGGTAGATTGAAAAATCTACCAGTGCTACACATGCTTTGACTTGTTCAGCGCTGTGATGGGTTTATACTATATTACAGTAGCCCTAACTATGTTGAAATAATAAATTAAAGTAGAACCTTAAGGATCTGGAGCTTTGGGAGGTCCTGCCATAATGTGCACATATGCACAGCATACTTTGCACATTATGGCACACTTACCTCTAGGGGTACACCAAATGGGTTTTTTGGTGCCAAAACCGATACTGTAAATGAAAAATACACTAGGCCGAAAACCGAAACCGATACTGAAAATGACCGATACCGAAACTTTAAAAAAAAAAATATTTTTATACAGGAGATGGTCAGAGACTGCGGACATGGTACAGGAGATGGTCAGAGACTGCGGATATGGTACAGGAGATGGTCAGAGACTGTGAACATGGTACAGGAGATGGTCAGAGACTGCAGACATGATACAGGAGATGGTCAGAGACTGCGGACATGGTACAGGAGATGGTCAGAGACTGCAGACATGGTACAGGAGATGGTCAGAGACTGCAGACATGATACAAGAGATCAATGCAGCCTCACCAGTACCCATCAGATGCAGCCTGCCTGTGTACCCAATGCAGCCAGCCTGTGTGTAGCCAGTGCAGCCAGCCTGCGTGTAGCCAGTGCAGCCAGCCTGTGTATAGCCAGTGCAGCCAGCCTGTGTGTAGCCAGTGCAGCCAGCCTTGGCTGACTGGCCAGGATTGGACGGGTGATCTTACTATCAAAGTGCCCGGACAAAGAGGAGGGTCTGTATGTGACGGCGTGGCGGGGAACACACAGCTATTGAAATGAAAGCTGTGATGTTCCCGGGGCTCTAATCAACCTGGCGGCGGCAGCTCTCCTCTCTGTCCTGCACTATACGACACCCCCGTAATGGGCGGCACCAGGGGCAGGGGGCAGAGCTCCGCCCATGCCCAGGCCCCGCTCCATTTTCGGCTACATTATTGACCTTTTTTCTCTTGTGGCAAATTGTCAAAAAGGACATTTTCAGCCGATTTGTTTCGGTGGCCGAAATTTCGATGCATCCCTGCTTACCTCCTATTTTGCCTTACTCCAATGACATGCCCAGAATCCCTACCAGTACTAATCCATTCTTCACCAATTCCTCTTTAAATTTGTTGTGAAAAAGGTCCAGGATCATGTTGCCCCTTTGTCATACACTGGCACCATCTCTGCCACCGCATCTTCTAGATCATTTGACACTCCTCTTTGGCCATTGAATGGACTTTCACAGAAGGTACATTGTCCACAGCACCTGGCTTTATTCTCAGTATTATTAAGCCAACATATACACATGCATGAGCAATGTACACAAAAGCTTAAAGGCAAGCAAATAGTTTTTTGGACAAAAGAGATTTTGCATGTCTTTTCTGCCAAAAAACCTTTTAACTTCTAGAATTTTTTTGTAGCAGAACTTGTTCATTATCATTTCCATGTTTTCCTTTGTGCATTTTTTTGCTTAGTATTATTATGCACTGCACATTTTTAAACCATTTTCTGTTACTTTGTGCCTGTATGAGGTTTCTTTATATGGATGCAAAGCTTATTTTTTTATTGAATTATTTTTAATTTCTGACAGCTGTTTATTATTGGTAAATAGAAAAAAGGGTTTAACAATCAGAAGTGTTGACAAAAAAAAGTGTAGGTAAAGGTCACGTCAACAAATATATATTTTTTTCTCCTATGTAGGTTAATGATTTTTATCTGTATTATAGATTTGTTGTTTGCTATGAATAACCAGCTATATAGACTAGGTTTTCATAGACTAGGTTTTTTAAGCCATTTACAAAGGCTTGTGGGTTTTTATTTTGCTGTGCACTGCTCAGTTTTCAGAAATCCAGTATCAAAGCCGTGTTCAGATGATCTCCCAACTTTCCTATTTAGCTAAAGGCTTGGAGCCTCAACGAGTGGAGCTGGAGATTCTCAAGATTCCCACGACATAGCAACCATGCTTTAGTGAGTTTCTACAGCTTGTTATGAGGCATGCCACTCATGTTTAGAAGAGCTATATTTTCATTTAGTCTGAATGCTTGGCACACTCAGACCGTAAACATAAGCCTAGGTACAAATGGAAGGGATTATTGGTTTGAGCACGCTGTGATGAAAGTGATTAATAATTAATTTTACTAACATCTTTCTCAGATAAAATGTCTGCAGGCAAACATGACCCTTGTCTATCTGTCCAAAATGTCTTTTCAGAAATCTTGCTACAATGGCATTGGTTTATATAAAGCGTTATACAAATACAAGGGTGCTGTGTTTTACCCAGATCATTATAAATTACTTTTGTTACCAGTTATATTTTTCTACTTCCTTCTTTCTGAATATATTTAAAATATTAATGACAAGCAAGAGCAGCATTAACGTTTAAAGGGCAGGTCCTTATGTCCTTCTTATAAGACTAACCCTAAACATTAGAACCAGTAGAACATTCTGGGCTTAGTAAATACAAATGTTAAATGGTATATACAGAAAAATAGATATTTAACTTACCTGTAAAATCATTTTCCTGGAGTACAGTACAGGACAAAGGCATAGTCACAGACAACTGGGTTATACACAGCTACCCTCAAGTGGTTGGACACAAGCAATAGGAGGATACACTGGCAGAGGGAAGGGTCATATGTCCTGCACTGTACTCCTATTAACTTTCTCGTACAGGAAAGGACAAAGGTATTGTCATAGATGACTGGGACATCCAAAAGCAATACATATTTAAAGGTGGGCAACACAATAAAACCATGAAACAAAAGGTCAAGGGCCCTAACTCAAATGGGGTCAGTTGCACTTTGTGACCAGAGCTAGCATCAGCACAGGTCTTAAGATCCACCTACTAAGTTTGCAAACATGTTAACAGAGGACTAAGTGGCAGGGTCCTGAAAAGCACAAGAGACACTCACAAGAACTGGTTTAGAGTGCCTTAACATGAATATTCCTCAATGAAAAGTCTTGAACTGACTTGCCTAATCCATCCAACACTGGTGGAATGAGAAGCAGGAAACCCAATGCCAGGGCCCTCAGAAGAATATGAAGCAATCCAACTGTAGGCAAGGAGTACACTGGCACATTGTGACCCATGTCCAAACAGTGGAGGTAAAACTCCTTGGGACATTTTGAAGCAAAACAGAAAAAAAGGATAGACAATAGGCAAAAAGGAGGTCTGAGGTCTTGAAACAACCTTATCCTTGAGCCTGAGGCGTAACTAAAATCTTCAGGGCCCTGTTACAAGAAACCATGAAGGTCCCCCCTTGCCCCCGGCCAGTGCCCTTCCCACTACCCCCTGGGCTCTTTACTTTCATTGTGGGACCCTTTATTATAGTCCCGCAGCAGGCCCCCTTCCTGCTTTCTTGGAATCCCCCACGGTGGCGGAACGCAAGGGCCCAGTCGCAAGTGTGACCTTTGCGACCCCACTGGTGTCAATAGTTTTTATTTTTGTTATTTAATTTTTTTAAATATTACATTTTCTTACCATGTTATTTATTTATTTTTTACAATTTTATTTTTTATTATTTTACAACAATTTTTTTTGGACTCCCGTTTGGGGGCTTTGGTGAAATATTAGGTGTCTAAACAGACCTTTGATGTTTCACCTTTGAGAAAAAGAAAGGAGATTGAAGACACCTCGATCTCCATCTCTGCAGTTTCAGCAGCACAGAATAAATGAACAGGAATAGCTCTGTACAGAGCTTCCTGTTCATTCATAAACTGAAGCGTAGTAAACACAGTTTACTAAGCCTCAGCTATGAATTAAAAAAAAAAATCTGGAGTCAGTAATCGTTACCGATCACTGGCTCTATTCATTAAAACAATGACAAATACACATTTACTGACTCCTTCCCCACTCTCCATCCTGATAGTATCCCCCACAGCAGCCAGCTGGAGGTAGAGGGCAGAAACCTGGCAGCGCTGCAGGTAGGGGGGCGGGGAGGCCAGGAGAGCACACAGAGCTCGGGGGAGCAGGACAGGGATAGGGTGGCAGCAGGAGTGCCATGTAGAGCAACCAATGCCCTCCATTTTCTTCCTGCAGCCACTGATTGTCTGCAGGAGGGAGGAGAAGCGGGCATTCAGCTGCTGCATGGAGGGATCAGTTCTTCCACATGCCACCCCCCACTGCCTCTCCCATACAGATGTACAGGAGGAATGGACAGGAACCTGGAGCATGGGGCCCAGTCGCAAATGCAATCCCTGTGACCCCTGTACATACGCATCTGCCTTAAGCAACTCTAATGACTACTAGCTCTAAGGCCGCGTACAAAAGTCCGACGGCCATTCCGGCGGACTTTCGTCAGACTTTAGACGGACTTCCGACGGACTTTTGAACGAACGGACTTGCCTACACACGATCACACCAAAGTCCGACGGATTCGTACGTGATGACGTACGACCGGACTAAAATAAGGAAGTTGATAGCCAGTAACCAATAGCTGCCCTAGCGTGGGTTTTCGTCCGTAGGACTAGCATACAGACGAGCGGATTTTTCAACAGGACTCGAGTCCGTCGGAAAGATTTGAAGCATGTTTCAAATCTAAAGTCTGTCAGGTCCGATGAAGCCTACACACGATCGGATTGTCCGCCAGACTCGGTCTGTCGGACCAGTCTGGTCAAAAAGTCCGCTCATGTGTACGCTGCATAGTACTCACCTAGTGGAGGTAAGAAATGAGAGGCCTGTGGTTGCTGAAAAGGATAGCCAAAAACAGAAATATGCCCCTTGAGGGTTCTTAAGGGCAAGACTAGAGCAAGGCCTGGATCTTTCCCACAGAGCACCTTCTAGGAAGGAAGTTCTTTTGTTCACACCAAGCAAAGAAAGCTGACCAGGTGCATTGAGAGCCCCCAAGCTGCAAAAGTCCAATGTTGAGGAGACAGGTAAATAGCCATGGGTTCCAGAATATTAATGGGAATATTGTATTTCCTCACTGATCAGTTCCCTTAAACCATCAATGTCTTGAGGATTCCCCTCCCTCTCCACCCCATTAGGTTGTTATCTGTTGAGGGAACTTTCCAAACCATCAGAAGAAATTTGTCCTGATCCCATTGTGTGGCACCACATCAGAGATAATCTGGCTCTGGATGATTAATGCATAGGGAAGTCCAGATACTGAATCTGCTTGTCCCATGCAGCCCAAATACTTAGTTGTAGTGACCTAGAGAAAATCCCATCATAAGCCACACACTTGAAAGATCAGTTTCAGTATCCTCATGCCAAAGCAAACAGAGAAATGCCTTAAAAAGTCCATACTAGAGAGTGTAGGGACAGAATCTGTTCCAGTGGAAGAAAAACTGGAACTTGGTCCTAGATCAACTAGGTAATCTAGGCAGTGAGTTGGATCCAACACAGACTTCTTAAACTTTAGGATCCATCCAAAGCCATCAGTGTCTGCATTATCAGTTGCACTTTAGCAGCAAGTACCTGGATAGAGAGGTCTTGTAACACCAGATCATCCAGATAACCCATAATGTGAAGACCCTGAAAGTGAAGCTAAGCTGGAACAGGGGCCAGCACTTTACTGAAGACCCATGGGACCTGAGGCAAACCGAATGTCAGAGCGACAAACTGTAAATACAAAATGTGCTGGTGTGGAGGAAAGTTGGGGATGTGTACATCGGCATTCAGGATGTCCACTGAAGCCAGAAGATCCTCTTATCGAAGGGAAACAAAATGCAACCTGGCCAAATACATATGGAATTTCTGGACCCAAAGAAAAGTGTTTAGAGACTTCAGCCATTACTCTCTGGAGACAACATTCTGGTTCCACAAGTCTTGAACCCAGAGGACCTTCAAAGCCCAACAGACATTTTCCTGCACTGTGAGAGGAGCTGGAGCTAAACTTAGTTAGCTTGTAAGTCATGGACTGAGTGCCAAATTTGAACTTGGAGTCAAAGATTTGAGACAAATCAAAGATTTGCCTGCATGGAGGTTTGCCTTCTTTTGCGAGGCAAAGTAAACTTTTTTACCACCCGTGGCCTTCTCGATAAGTGAGTTCAAGTGCCTACTAAACATGTGCATTTTGTTTCGTTCCGAATTGAAATTCAGACGAATTTTTCTTGATTCGGAAATTCGTATGCATCCGAATTTCTGAATTACAAAAGTAATGAATTTAAACTAAACTGAAAAAAACGAACAAATTCGAATTTGAAAACATATTCGAATCAAATTCGAAAACATATTCGAATCAAATTCGAAAACATATTTGACTTGAACTCGAAAACAAATTCGAATCGAATTTGAAAACAATAGAAATCGATTTTCTAAAAAATACAATAAAATAGAATATAAAATCATAAAGCAATATAATACATATATATAATGTTTTTTTTATTCTGTTTTATTGTTTTTCTATGCTTTTCTTTTCTTTTTCTATTATTTTCTTTTCTATAATAGTCTTTTCTATTCAAATTCTAATTCATTCTATACGAAATTTGAATTTCAGAACATGGCTTCTGAAGATCGAATTTCGTATAGAATGAATTTGAATTAGAATAGAAAAGATTTGAATAGAAAAGAATAGACTAGACATTTGAATACCATATAGAATTACATCGAATTTGAATAGAAAAGATTAGAATAGAAAAGAAAATAATAGAAAAGAATAAATTAGAAAAACATATATTGTATTTTATTCTATTCTGTTCTATTGTTTTTCTATTCTATTCTTTTCTATTATTTTCTGTTCTATTCTAATCTTTTCTATTCAAATTCAAAATCATTCTATACGAAATTTGAATTTCGGAAATGGTTATATATATGTTCCAAAGGTTGCTGAACTTAAAAATTTGTAGCTTTATTCCATCAAATCTTTAGAAAAAGATTACAAAGCAAGTAGAGTCATTCCAAACAAAATCGTTACAATCATCTGTTCAGACAAAGATTACGTTTCAGGGTGATTTGTTCGCACCCTTCCTTAGATCAGTCAGAAGACATCTGAGCTTTATTTTTCTATATACAAGGTCAGTGGGAGGACTTGTTTGCTGACACTAGATTGAAAGCTGTGTGCGGTTCTCCTGTACACTTCAATCTCTCTCTCTCTCTCTCTCTCTCTCTATATATATATATATATATATACAGGGCTTTTTTTCTCAAAGAATAGGTGCTGGAACTTAACCACGACCCCCCAAACCCCCCCCCCCCCGCACACACACACACCCTCCAAATCACCTCAAATAGTGGATGTGGTCATATTTCACAAACAGTAGAAGGGTCTAAATGGGCATTAAATATCAGGATTGCATTACATACAGAGTGCAGAGTTCATGGGGGTTACACACAGGGTGCAGAGCTGTCACTTGTAAACACAGAAACCAGACTTCTGTGTTTACAAGTGATTGTGGTGAGCAGGCACCAAAGGGTCTGAGCCAGAGGTGGTGGAACTGAGTTCCACCAAGTTCCCCCTGAAAAAAAAGCCATATATATATATATATAATTTTATTTTCTAATCTGTTCTATTGTTTTCTGTGCTATTATTTTCTATTCTATTCTATCTTTTCTATTCAAACTTGATTTCAATCTATATGAAATTCGAATTTCGGAAGATGTTTTATATATATATATATATATATATATATATAAAATATTTTTTTCTATTCTGTTCCTGAATTTGAATTCATTCTAGATGAAATTCGAATTTCGGAAGATGGCTTCTGTATAGAATGAATTCGAATTTGAATAGAAAAGATTAGAATAGAAAATAATAGAAAATAGACTAGAAAAACAATAGAACAGAATAGAATAAAATTTAATATATATTATGTTTTATTCTATTCTGTTCTATTGTTTTTGTAGTCTATTCTTTTCTACTCTATTCTAATCTTTTCTATTCACATTTGAATTCATTCTATACGAAATTCTAATTTCAGAAGATGGTTTTATATATATATATATATTATTTTTTTCTATGCTGGTCTATGGTTTTTCTATTCTATTCTTTTCTATTATTTTCTATTTTATTCTAATCTTTTCTATTTGAATGCAAATTCTTTCTATACGAAATTCGAATTTCAGAAAATGGTTCTATAGAAATAAAATGAAATCGAATTCTAATAGAAAATATATATATATATCATCTTCCGGAATTGGAATTTGGTTTATATATTATATTTTTTCTATTCTGTTCTATTGTTTTTCTATGCTATTCTTATTTTCTATTCTATACTAATCTTTTCTATTGGAATTCAATTTCATTCTATATGAAATTTGAATTTTGCAAAATGGTTATATAATATTATTATGTAGTTACATAGTAGGTGAGGTTGAAAAAAGACACAAGTCCATCAAGTCCAACCTATGTGTGTGATTATGTGTCAGTATTGCATTATATATCCCTGTATGTTGCGGTCATTCAGGTGCTTATCTAATAGTTTCTTGAAGCTATCAATGCTCCCCGCTGAGACCACCGTCTGTGGAAGGGAATTCCACATCCTTGCTGCTCTTACAGTAAAGAACCCTCTACGTAGTTTAAGGTTAAACCTCTTTTCTTCTAATTTTAATTTTAATTTTATAGTTTACTTTTTCAAATTCGGTCAAATTTTTTCGAATGCGGTAGAATTTTTTCTAATTTGATAGATTTTTTTGCGAATGCGGTAGAATTTTCTTCGAATTTGATAGTTTTTTTCGAATGCGGTAGAATTTTTTTCGCATTTGATAGTTTTTTTCGAATGCGGTCGAATATTTTCGAATTCGAATATGAAGCTAAAGGAAACCCGAAAACGAATGTAACGAATGCAACTAATTTAACTAAACGAATTTAGTTAAATAACGAATCGAAACGAAACTAAACAAATTTTTTCATCCTGCACATGTCTAGCACTGAAGAGGCTTTTCCCCACCAAGGTCAGTACCAGGCACTGCTCACATGCTGGCTTCACAGACCATTACTCAAGCTATATCTGGATGAACAAGCTCAAAGAGACCTTGAAAAAGTGAGATTGCGCCCACAAGAATGCCCACAGCCCACTGCAGACCAGGGAAAGCTAATGCAAAAATGGCCTGGTCAATAAGGGGGTAAATCCTTCCGGGGCTGAAGTGGTTAAACTCAAAAACAAAAATGTAACATGGTGGGCTCTATTCACTAAAGCAGATGGCGGTATTTAGGTTCCCGGGCACATTTTCCCTAAATATCGCATGCGATCCCGAAACTCAATTCACAATGCCGATTTGCAGTATTTTCCGCAAAAAGCTGAAAGCGTTCGGTAAATATTGCATGAAAAGTCATTAAAATCAATTCCCAGAAGGAAATAAATAATTAAATTCATATGGTAATTAAGAAGTTGCCCAGGCATGTAGTATTTAAGAAATGTAAAACTATAATAGCCAATTTTATGTAGTCTCTGCCTTTTTGGATCCGTTATCTCAACAGTAATGCATAGAAACCTAAATATGGAAATATAGAATTCATTGGGGTTGATTTATTTAAATATAACTAAAGGATTTTTTTTTTGAATGGAGTGGGGATGGATTAGAACACCTGTCAGGTTTGTATTGCTGTCTGTGCCCCCATTAGGGAGATTCTCCCTCTCTATTTGTCCTGTTTACCATTATTGTTGAAAGTGAAATTAAAAGAAAATCCCAAATTTTTGGTCCCAAGAGAATTAATATAGGGGACATCATCCAATGGGGACACAAATGACAAAAAATAAAAACTAACAGGGCTTATAACCCTCTCTTACTCTATCCAAAATAAAAAAAAGTTTTACCTATAGTTCAATAGACTGTGCGATTTGCAAGCTGTTCCAGAGCTTAGTACATGAGGTAAAGCTTTACCTTACAAAGAATACTCAATCACATGCAAGGAAGAAAAACAGCATTTTTGCTTGCACGTGATTGGATGATGGAAGTCAGCAGAGCTTCTCCTCATTTCCTAAACTCTGGAGCAACTTCACTTGCAAGGTGCACAGTCTATGTGCCTTTAGTAAATTCGCCTCAATACATGTAGTAAAATATATTTATTCTCTCCTGTCATTTTGCCAGATTTTTAGACATTTTTGTGTATGTAGAAGCATATACTTCATTTGCTGCAAAATAACTCCCAATCACTCAAAACTTAATACAGTGTACATGCAAATCACAATGGTCTAATCCCTTGTTAGAACATATGTCATATGTAGTGGGGATGCATTACTTTTTCACAATTTTTGGAGATATCTTCCGACTGACAAGTTCCTACTGACATCATTGATATTTATAGCTATCTATAAAGGGGGTAAATCTTTCCTATGACCACAAGTGTAAGGAGCATTCTTCCCACTGACCATCACACTAATGTATCATGAGTGGTAGCTATAGTAATTTTTAGCAGGGGTTTCCTGAGACTGGAAAAATATTTTAAGGATTCCTCTGCGTTGAAAAGGTTGGGAAAGGTTCCTTGAACGTGTAACAAAATGCAAAACTTTTTTTTTCATTGTGAATAGAGTAATAAGAGATTAGAATACTTGTCAGATTTTTTCTGTGTCCCATTGGGGAGATTTAACTTTACATCCTGTCCCATTGCCAAAACAGGAAGTGAGAGGAAATCCCTGCAAATTAAGGAAATCTCTTGGGGTCCCTTAAGTCACCGTAACTAGTGTCCCCATTGGAAAGTTTCCCCTTTATTACTTTTCTGGGGACAACCCAAAATTGATAGCCAATCAGCTTCTAAATCAGCCAGTTCCGTTAGGCTGATTGTCTACCATGCACTGCTGCACCAGATTTTGCACTCTCAGTTTTAGTAAATGAACATCACACAGCGGTAAAAACCTAATAGGTGTTCTAATACCTCTATCCAAAAACGAAAAAAAAAAAATCCTTTATTTATACGTAGACAATACAAAATATCTTTATAAATGTCAAATATTGAACAAAAATAGTATCAAAAATCCCACATAGGGATGGGCCGAACACCCCCAGTTCAGTTCACACCAGAACATCTCGAACATTTTAAAGGCTTATAAACAAGTTATTGTCATAAAAAGTGTAGGGGGACCAGGGGACGTGTATCCATGGGCGAACGTCCCGCGGGCGGTGGGCGAACGTCCCGCAGGCACCCCATATGTTCATTTGTTCTATGAACAAACGAACACCCGATGTTCAACTCGAACATTGGGCCCATCCCTAATTACAGACATATACTGTATATAAATACTCTTCTTCTTCTATTTAAACTGACAGGGATTCTAATCCTTCTCCACTGTATTCATCCCACTGCATATCACAAGAGATAAAATACTGCATGGTTTCATGAGATAAATACCACATATTTAGAAAAAATACAGCATGTGGTAAAAAGTCCTAATTAACTTCCCACACATCTTCTTTTTTCTTTTATGTTTTGCCATTTTTCTTTTACTATTCATATTGTTTCATTCATTTATTTTCTATGTATTTTGCAAAGTAAGGCAGGTCTAATACAAGATTTACACAACTTATGAGTTACAAATTAAAGTGTAAGGATTGTAAAGCCTGTCCTAATAAGAGAAATGTATTTATTATTGTAAGGATGGCAAAGAAAGCCTTTTGGGGTTGAATATTTTTGTGTAGATATATTTATTTACTAAAGGCAAACATACTTCGCTTACAAGTGCACTGCAGGTGCACATGGAAGTGTGGTTGCTGTAGATCTGAGGGGGAAATGCAAGGAAAATAAAAAACAGCATTTTTGTTTGCACATGATTGGATGATAGAAATCAGCAGAGCTTCCCCTAAGTTCAGATCTTCCCCTCAGATCTACAGCGACTGCGCTTCCAAGTGCACTTCTAAGTGCACTTGCCGTATACTTGTAGTGCAAAGTGGATTTGCCTTTAGTAAATTAACCCCAATGTTTACTTGGCTTAGGAAATAAGGAAAACTATGTTTACATTTATGTATACGGAGAGTAGTAAAAGGATCATTTTGGATAGCTGATCACAGCTTTATTCACTTTATTCAGTAACCTAAGTGAACATTTTTCACTCCTTACTACTTTGAGGGAGATTTACTAAAACTGGAGTGTGCAAAATTGGGTGCAGCTTAATTTAACAAGCTGAAGTTAGAAGCTGATTGGCTACCATGCAGAGATGCACCAGATTTTGCACTCTACAGCTTTAGTAAATAATACTCACAGTGAATCATTGATTTGTAATGTGTATGCTTAAGTGTAATTTATATATGTTTTGTTAACATTTAATTTAGTAGTCGGTATGGACAATGATGCAGTAAAGGTGCAAAATATCTGATTGCAATTAGTTTTTTTATCAAAATCTTTCAGTGTTTGTATGTATTGACATTTTACCCTTATGCCATTTGTAAATGAACATCTTACCACACATGTTTTGTTTTGACCAAAGGTGTGTCTGGAATTCCAAGCATGAAAATCCTGTGTTTTCCCTTGGCTTGCAGGGCATATGTGTGTGGCCATGGGTTATTTAGAGGCATTCAACATTTTTACAAACACCATCAGGCTGTGAACACATGGGTCAATAAACATGTCCTATATTTTGAGGACTATACTTATGTGACTACATTCCTCCTGCATCTAAATATGTTTGCATAACTTCAAGACTCATGTAATGCATGTCAATGTCAACATTGTCACCAAATCATTGAAACGACAATGTTACATTTAAAGAAAAAGATTAAGGAATATCTAAACTGCTTGTCATGCTAAGAACATCTTCCAGCAAGTACAGAAAATACCTGTTGATTTTACTGGTAATGTATTCATCTTGTGTTTTAAAATGAAATCAAAAACAAGTGGTTGAACCACTCAGAGTGTTCAGCGAGGATTTAATCCCCCCCTCAGTATACCCTTAGTACTAACCTTAGCATCACATAGGTGTCCTGTAGACGTTTAAACTTGCTGTATTGGTGTTACTCTTGGTAGCTAATAGTCTTCCTATCTTTCTTCTTTTCCCAAGGTAACCTATGAGTACGATGTTGATCCTGCTTGTGTTGGCTAGGCTCTGTTCTTCCATGTTCCAGTGTCATATGCGAATATCACTGTATACTCACAATGTAGTTTTTATGATTCTTTGTTTTCGCCTTTACTACTACGGTGTGCATGCGCCCACTTTGTACTCTCTTCTAATAACTCTAATAAAGATTTAAAGTTAAAAAAATATGAAATCAAAAACAATATTATCTTCCTTCCAAGTTATCTTCTGTAAACTACAAATTCTCCCCATGTAATAAAGATGAAGAAAAGAAAACATGTTTGTAGATCAAAAGAAAAAATCTGCCCAATGTGACCATCATCACTCTATTCAGTATCTGAGTAAGCAAAGCCAAACTTTACAAAGAGGATTAAACAAATGTGCCCAGGTTTAATTCTTGGGAGGATTAATTGAATCCTGCGTGAAGTCAGAAAAGCTCAAACTTGAAAACAAACCCCACTGAAGTCTATGGGGGGTGTATCTTGAAAATCAGTTCTGGCCATTTTCAAAATTGTCAAACAGGCATAGGTACCTGGACACTGCCACGGGTGAAATGTAGTATTTAAAAAATCAAATCAGTGTAAGTCAACAACAGTGTTTCTGATCGCTAGCTACACCAGTCCCATTGTTACCAGACCAATGTAACTCATCAGTACTACTACTAGTACACTGACACTAGTGTCAATGTTGCCAGACCAGTGCAATCCTGATCACCACCATACCAGTCTTAGTGTTACCAATCCCTTGCCTGTTTGCTGGTCATGTCTTTACCTGCCACCTGAACTGACCCATCTTCACATCCCATTGACTGTTTCTGTTAGACACCAGTCCCAGCTTTCCCATGCTGATAACTGCACTCCTGGAACCTCAGGGACTTCTTTGTTCACCTTTGTTCAGCCTCCGATACTTCCTGACCAATGAATATAGTATTCCTGGGGGCAGCTGAAAACTAGTAGGACGGGCTTGCTTGGTCTATAGGAATGGGGACTACCATAGGCGATGCTATATAAGTGCAAACCCTCACTTTCCCTCATACACCATCTGTACCTAAGCAGTGGATAATATACTACCCCCCTGGATAATTTAGTGTTAGCGCTATATACCCTCACATCAGTATCCACCTGCCGACTGCCTAACGTAATAGTATGATGGCAAATCGGCCTCCCTTCGCTGGATCACGTACCTAGTATGTGAATCACGCACCCAGGCAGGGGGTGCATGCCCGCCAACCAATCAGCAGGTCTTAATTAATGATTGGCTGCCGGCACCCGCTAATTGGCTCAGTGATTCACGGAACAAAGCACGTACCTGTACATCTTTTTGTGCAATAGCCACTGGGTGGAGACGGCGATCACGGGCTGATTGGAAACAGGGGATGCCAATCAGCGGGTCCAGCGGCCATCTGAAAACTTTCCCCAGAGCGCCAGAACGGCGATCTGCCTATGTAAACAAGGCAGATTGCCATTCTGACACGGGTAAAGATGGAGATCTTGTGTTCCAGCTAAGCAGGAACACGGATCTCTGTCTTCATCCAGTCAGACCATCCCCCACACAGTATGCAAGCACCATCAAGGAACGCACTTAACCCTTTGATCGCCCCTGATGTTAACCCCTTCCCTGCCAGTGTCATTAGTACAGAGACACCGCATATTTTTTTAACACTGATCACTGTAATAATGTCACTGGATTCCAAAAAGTGTCAAAATTGTCAGTTAGCTGTCCGATTTGTCCACTGCAATGTCCCACTAGAAATCACTGATCGCCCCATTACTAGTAAAAAAATAAATAAATAAAATTACCATAAAAATATCCCATAGTTTGTAGACACCAGTGGCGTTGCGTCCATTGAGGGCACATGGGCTCCGCCCCCTCTCTCCAGCCACCCCCTATATGTACAATGGGATGTTTTTGAACCACCAGATTAGAGCCATAGGCTCTAATAGGCTTCAAAAAAGGTGGACTGCGAGCACAAACCATTGCACTCGCAGTCCACCCAGGTGTGTTAGCAAAGCAAATGAATATTTATAGGGATGGGCTTTATCTTCGGGTCGAACATGAGTTCGACTCGAACATTGGCTGTTCACCGAACAGCGAACAATTTGGGGTGTTCGTGACAAATTCGAAGGCCGCGGAACACCCTTTAAAAGTCTATGGGAGAAATCAAAAGTGCTAATTTTAAAGGCTTATATGCATGGTATTGTCATAAAAAGTGTTTGGGGACCTGGGTCCTGCCCCAGGGGACATGTATCAATGCAAAAAAAAAATTTTAAAAACTGACTTTTTTTAGGGAGCAGTGATTTTAATAATGCTTAAAGTGAAACAATAAAAGTGTAATATTCCTTTATATTTCGTACCTGGGGGGTGTCTATAGTATGCCTGTAAAGGGGGCGCATGTTTCCCGTGTTTAGAACAGTCTGACAGCAAAATGACATCTCTAAAGGAAAAAATGTCATGTAAAACTACTATCGCTACTACCACTACTAACTACTGTAAAACTACTATTGCTAGCACCGGCTATAATACATTGTCGGCCCGGCAATACACATAAAAGTTCATTGATAAAAACGTCATGGAATTCCCCCACAGGGGAACCCCGAACCAAAATTAAAAAAAAAAAAAAATGCGTGGGGGTCCCCCTAAATTCCATACCAGGTCCTTCAGGTCTGCGCCAAAATTTTTTAAAAAAATGGCGTGGGGGTCCCCCTCAAAATCCATACCAGACTCTTATCTGAGCACGCAACCTGGCAGTCCGCAGGAAAAGAAGGGGGACGAGATAGCGCCCCACCCCTCCTGAACCGTACCAGGCCACATGCCCTCAACATTGAGAGGTTGCTTTGGAGTAGCCCCCCAAAGTACCTTGTCCCCATGTTGATGGGGAGAAGGGCCTCATCCCCACAACCCTTGCCCGGTGGTTGTGGGGGTCTGCGGGCGGGGGGCTTATCGGAATCTGGAAGCCCCCTTTAACAAGGGGACCCCCAGATCCCGGCCCCCCCGTGTGAATTGGTAATGGGGTACAAATGTACCCCTACCATTTCGCAAAAAAAGTGTCAAAAAAGGTTAAAAAACACAAGAGACGGTTTTTGACAATTCCTTTATTAATTTCTTCTGCCATCTTCTTTCTTCTGTTCTTCTTTCAGGGTGTTCTTCTTCCTCCATCTTCTTCTTCTCCATCTTCTTCTTCTCCATCTTCTTCTTCCTCCACTCTTCTCGTCCTGCGTCTTCCTCTGGCTTCTTCTCCGCTCCGTCCGCACGATCTGCCTCAGTGGGAGTCTTCCGCCGTGTGACACTTCGGTTCTTCTGACACTTATATAACAGAGGACAGTGCTGCCCAGTGACCCCGCCTTCCTCTGACGCATGGGGACTTCACGGGGACTTCCCTGTGGCTTTCCCCTTGTTGTCAGAGGAGAGCGGGGTCACCCGGTTACGTAAACGGGTGACCCCGCCCCCCTCTGACAACATGGAGAAAGCCACAGGGAAGTCCCCATGAAGTCCCCGTGCGTCAGAGGAGGGCGGGGTCACCGGGTGGCCCCGCCCTCCATTATATAAGAAGTGTCCCACTGAGGCGGATCGTGCGGACAGAGCGGAGAAGAAGCCGGAGGAAGATGCGGGACGAGAAGAGCGGAGGAAGAAGAAGATGAAGAAGAAGAAGATGGAGGAAAAAGGAGAACACTGAAGGAAGACCAGAAGAAAGAAGATAGAAGAAGAAATTAATAAAGGAATTGTCAAAAACCGTCTTGTGTTTTTTAACCTTTTTGACACTTTTTTTGTGAAATGGTAGGGGTACATTTGTACCCCATTACTAATTCACACAGGGGGAGGGCCAGGATCTGGGGGTCCCCTTGTTAAAGGGGGCTTCCAGATTCCGATAAGCCCCCCGCCCGCAGACACCCACGACCACGGGCAAGGGTTGTGGTGATGAGGCCCTTCTCCCTATCAACATGGGGACAAGATGCTTTGGGGGGCTACCCCAAAGCACCCTCCCAATGTTGAGGGCAAGTGGCCTGGTACGGTTCAGGGGGGGGCGCTCTCTCATCCCCCCTCTTTTCCTGCGGCCTGCCAGATTGTGTGCTTGGATAAGGGTCTGGTATGGATTTTTGGGGGGACCCTACGCCATTTTTTTTTAAATTTTGGTTCGGGGTTCCCCTGTGGGGGAATCCCATGCCCTTTCTATCAATGAACTTTTATGTGTATTGCCGGACCGACAATTCATTACAGCCGGCGCTAGCGATAGTAGTTTTACAGTAGTTAGTAGTGATTAGGGATGAGCCGAACACCCCCCCGGTTTGGTTCGCACCAGAACCTGCGAACGGACCAAAACTTCGCGCAAACTTTAGAACCCCATTAAAGTCTATAGGACTCGAACGTTCAAAATCAAAAGTGCTAATTTAAAAGGCTAATATGCAAGTTATTGTCCTAAAAAGGGTTTGGGGACCCGGGTCCTGCCCCAGGAGACATGTATCAATACAAAAAAAAGTTTTAAAAACGGACGTTTTTTCGGGAGCAGTGATTTTAATGATGCTTAAAGTGAAAAAAATGGGGGGTGTCTATACTATGCCTGTAAAGTGGCGCGTATTTCCCGTGCTTAGAACAGTCCCTGCACAAAATGACATTTTTAAAGGCATAAAAGTAATTTAAAACTGCTTGCGGCTTTAATGTAATGTCGGGTCTCGGCAATATGGATGAAAATCAGTGAGACAAACGGCATGGGTACCCCCCACTCCCCAGTCCATTACCAGGCCCTTTGGGTCTTGTATGGATATTAAGGGGAACCCCGCATCCAAATAAAAAAAAAAGGAAAGGCGTGGGGCCCCCAGGCCCTATATACTCTGAACAGCAGTATACAGGCAGTGCAAACAAGACAGGGACTGTAGGTTTGTTGTAACATTTGTTTTGCTGTCTGTGCACCTCTTTAGAAGATTTCACCTCACTTTATGTCTCAATGACAAATGTTTTTTGAAAATTTGGGGTTTTTAGTGAAACAAGGATTGGTGAAAAAGCATCAGTGAAGAGGAGACACGTTTTTCCCATATTAACTCTTACAGGAGAGAATTTCCCTTCCTAGGGTAGATTCCATCTCACTTCCTGTTGTCTTCTTCCATTTGCAAGTAGGAGTCGTTTATAAGTTGGATGTTTGAAAGTAGGGGCCTGTCCTATATACTCTGCAGAAATTGGGGCCTTAGGTGTTGGTGTTGCCACCACACTGTAAGCCCTCACAGTTACTCTTGGTGGGGGCAGGAACGGGCCCTGCTGTGAAATATTAGCTCAAGAATTGTAATTACATGCCATTGTGGAACAGTGGTAGGAAAATTGGGCCTTTGGTGATGGTGGTGGTGGTGGTGGTGGTGATGCTGGTGCTGGTGCCACAACACTGTAAGTCCTCACAGTTACTCTTGGTGGGTGATGGAATGGGCCCTGCTGTGAAATATTATATCAAGAATTGTAATTACATGCACCTATTGAACAGGGGCAGAAAAATTGGGCCTTTGGTGGTGGTAGTGGTGGTGGTGGTGTTGCCACAACACTGTAAGTCCTCACAGTTACTCTTGGTGGGTGATGGAACGAGCCCTGCTGTGAAATATTATATCAAGAATTGTAATTACATGCACCTATTGAACAGGGGCAGAAAAATTGGGCCCTTGGTGGTGGTGGTGGTGGTGTTGCCACAACACTGTAAGCCTTCACAGTTACTCTTGGTGGGTGCAGGAATGGGCCCTGCTGTGAAATATTAGATCAAGAATTGTAATTACATGTCCCTGTTGAACAGGGGCAGAAAAAACGAGCCTTAGGCACTGGTGTCACAACACAACACCTCACAGATGCTCTAGTTGGAGCGTAAGAATGAGCCTTGCTGCAAAGCATTGCATCAAAAATTGTAATTACACGTCCCTGTTAAACAGGGGCAGAAAAATTGCCACAACACTGCAACCCCTCACAGATGCTATAGTTGGAGCACAGAAATGAGCCCTGCTGCAAAGTATTGCATCAAAAATTGTAATTATACGCCCCTGTGAAACAGGGGCTGAAAAATTGGGCCTTGGGCACTGGTGCTGGTGCCACAACACTGCAACCCCTCACAGATACTATAGTTGGAGCGCAGGCATGAGCCCTGCTGCAAAGTATTGCATCAAAAATTGTAATTATACGCCTCTGTTAAACAGGGGCAGAAAAATTGGGCCTTGGCCACTGGTGGCGATGCCCAGAACCAAAAATGTTCTTACAAGCTATCAGCATGAAAATTGAGGAGGAAGAGGATTGTGACTCAGCATAACAGGATAGTCACTCAGCATCAGCATAGGCAGTCTTAAAAGGGATCTCACATTAAAAAAAATCAATTAGTTACATCAGCATCAGGTGCTTGGTAGCTGGTGATCCAAGACTGATTCATTTTTATGAAGGTCAGCCGATCGACCGATTCAGTGGACAAGCCTGTGATCGGTTACAAAGCCTCCAGCAGCACTGAATGTGCGTTCCGAAAGAACGCTGGATGCAGGACAGGCCAGTAGCTCAATTGCATACTGTGCAAGCTCTAGCCAGTGATCCATCCTCAAGACCCAGTAACCCAGAAGATTTTCGGTGGGAAAGGTGTCCAAGTCTGATCTTGCCCCTAGGTTATCCTGCACCATGTGAATCAGACACTGGCGATGGGAACTGATCAGACCTTGGGGCTGCGGACTAAAAAATTGTCAGAACACATCAGTCAGACGGCCACCTTCTCCACCACTCCTTCTGTAACTGACCGAAGCCTAAGCAACACGCATTGTCCAGGGGGACCAGGAAATTGTAATCTCCCAGGCTCTGGAAACGCGTTGCACAAAGCTTTCTGCAAGGCCTCCTGAAGGTGTTTCATCCTCCCTCTGTGACGGCAAGATAAGGTCTGCAACCTTACCTTTGTAAAGTGTATCAAGGAGGGATGCCAGCCAGTAATCATCCCTCCCCTTGATACCACGAATACGAGGATCCTTCCGCAGGCTTTGCAGAATCAGGGAGGCCATGCAGCATAGGTTTGCTGAGGCATTTGGTCCAGAGTCCTCTGGGTCACTAAGGATGACATGATCCGCAGCCACCTCCTCCCAGCCATGTACAAGTCCATGGGTTTCTTCGGACTGTAAATGATCCCTTGAAGACTGCTGCTGATGCTGAGTGCCAGGCTCCACCTTCATGCTGACACAATCCTCCTCCTCCTCCTCTTCCTGTGGGATCGTCAGGCACGCAGGAACACTGTCTGGATAAAGGGGGCCTTGAGAGGTAAGGAAGTCCTCCTCTTACTCCGTCTGTTCTGCCTCAAGTGTCCTGTCCATTATTCCATGCAGCATGTGCTCCAACAGGTGGACAAGAGGGACATTGTCACTAATGCATGCACTGTCATTGCTCACCATCCTTGTGGCCTCCTCAAATGGTGACAGGACAATGCATGCATCCCTGATCATAGCCCACTGGAGTGGGAAAAAAAACAAGGTCCCCTGACCCTGTCCTGGTGCCATAGTTGCATAGGTACTCATTGATGGCCCTCTGCTGCGTGTGCAGCCGCTGCAGCATGGCCAACATTGAGTTCCACCTGGTGGGCATGTCACAGATTAGGCGGTTCTTGGGCAGGTTAAATTCCTTTTGGAGGTCAGCCAGCCGAGCATTGGCATTATATGACCTGTGGAAATGCACACAGACTTTCCTGGCCTGTCTCAGGACATCCTGTAAGCCCGGGTACCTGCCCAAGAACCACTGCACCACCAAGTTAAGGACATGAGCCAAACAGGACACATGGGTCAGTTGTCCCTGTCGGAGGGCAGAGCGGAGGTTGGTGCCATTATCGCAAACCACCATACCTGCCTTAAGCTAGCGTGGCGTCAACCAACTCTGAACCTGCCCCTGCAGAGCTGACAGAATCTCTGCCCCACTGTGGCTCCTGTCTCCCAAGCACACATGCTCAGGCACCGCATGGCATCTTTTTGCCTGCGTGCTTGCGTAGCCCCTTGAACGCCTACAGAGCACCGCTGGTTCTGAGGACAAATCAGCACAGGAAGAGGCCATGGAGGAAGAAGAAGAGGAGGGGGTGGAGGAGAGAGGTGTGGCAGAAGCACCACTAGTAGTATTTTGGAGGCGTGGTGGCGGAACAACCTCCAACACTACTGCACCCTGTCCTGCATCCTTCCCAGCTGCCAGAAGAGTTACCCAGTGCGCGGTGAAAGATAGGTAACGTCCCTGTGCATGCCTGCTGGACCATGAGTCAACGGTAATATGCACCTTACCGTTGACCGCCCTGTCCAGCGAGGCCAAGACATTGCCTTCCAAATGTTGGAAGAGAGCCAGAATCACCTTTCATGAGAAAAAGTGGCGTTTGGGAACCTGCCACTGAGGAACCGCACATTCCACAAACTCGCGGAAGGGAGCAGTCTAGCCAAGCTAGCATTCAACCACTGGGCATGTGGATGGCTGGGAGCAAACTTCTTTTGGCGGTGCAGCAGTTGGGGCAGGGAAATTTGCCTGGTACAATCTGACGTCGGTGTACCGATAGCAGATTGCCCACAAGTACTTGGCTGTGACACACCTAATTCTACACCTTCATTCCTTTCAGTGCAGGTTTCTGAGAGGACTGAAGGTATAGTGGGGTTGGAGATCCCAGCTGATCCCAGGTCAACATATGTCTGGTCAAGCATGTGGTGCCCAAGCGGGCGATGTTTTGGCCACACGAGATATGCTTGAGATATATTTTGCAAATAGCAGCAGTGGGATCTGATGCACTTGTCTCAAAAAAGGCCCACACCAAAGAACTTTTGGAATAACACGCAGAGACAGCAGCGCCCTGCACATGCAGAGCTCTGCGGTGTGATGCAGTAGGTGTACTGCCCTTAAGCTGGCCCCTGGAGGGCCTCCTCCTCCTCTTCTCCCTTATCAGGCACCCAGGTGGAGTCAGTGACTTCATCATCCCCTCCCTCCTCATCACTGGAGCAAAGCTGGCAGTATGCTGCAGCTGGGGGAACATGACTGCCAGATTGCTGTCCTTCTTGGGCACCCCCTCTCTCTGGGCTCACGTTACTGCCTTCCTCTAGCTGGGTACCATCATCAGAGCCTTCAAAACGCTGGGCATCCTCCTGGAGCATGTACCCAACACTGTGGTCAAACAGTTCGGGGGACTCCTTAGGAGGACATGGTGGGGCTAGGGAATTAGTGACTGATGCCATTGAGCCGAGGGAAGAGGCCACGTTGGCAGCTGCTTTGCCAGACAAAGTACCCTGAGCCTGGGTGAGAGGATGAGGAGGATGAGGACGGCTTGGTCATCCACTCTACCAAGTCTTCGGCATGTTGCGGCTCAACACGACCAGCTGCCGAAAAAAGGCCAAGCGTGTCCCACGGCCACGTGCTGATGAGGATGCACCGTCTCCACGACCAGCATTGTTGCCTCTAGACACAAAGTCTGCTTGCCCTCTTTTATTGGCTTGTGACTGTCTGCCTCTCCTTGTTGGCCTTCCAGACATACTAATGACCTGCAGTGAGATGTAGCTGCACAAAGCTGGGATGTATATATATACTGATACTGCAGCTAGCAGAATCAACTGCCTGCCTGTAGTATTAGTAGTATGAGAACACCAGCAATTGCCTTCAGGTAGCTTTAGGTGCACACTGTGCAGAGGACACAGTACACTAACTGTAAATACTGTAGCTGCCTGCCTGTGGTATTAATAGGAGCAGAACAACAGCAATTGTCTTCAGGTAGCTTTAGGTGCACACTGTTCAGAGGACGCACTATACTAACTGTAAATACTGCAGCTGCCTGCCTGTGGTACTAATAGGATCAGAAGAACACCACCAATTTTCTTCAGGTAGCTTTAGGTTCACACTATGCAGAGGACACAGTACACTAACTATAAATACTGTAGCTGCCTGCCTGTGGTATTAATAGGAGCAGAACAACAGCAATTGTCTTCAGGTAGCTTTAGGTGCACACTGTGCAGAGGACACAGTACACTAACTGTAAATACTGCAGCTGCCTGCCTGTGGTATTAAGAGGATCAGAACAACAGCAATTGTCTTCAGGTAGCTTTAGGTGCACACTGTGCAGAGGACGCACTACACTAACTGTAAATACTGCAGCTGCCTGCCTGTGGTATTAATAGGATTAGAACAACAGCAATTGTCTTCAGGTAGCTTTAGGTGCACACTGTGCAGCGGACGCACTACACTAACTTGTAAACACTGCAGCTGCCTGCGGTACTAATAGGATCAGAAGAACACCACCAATTTTCTTCAGGTAGCTTTAGGTGCACACTGTGCAGAGGACGCACTACACTAACTTGTAAATACTGCAGCTGCCTGCAGTACTAATAGGATCAAAAGAGCACCACCAATTTTCTTCAGGTAGCTTTAGGTGCACACTGTACAGAGGACTCACTACACTAACTTGTAAATACTGCAGCTGCCTGCGGTACTAATAGGATCAGAAGAACACCACCAATTTTCTTCAGGTAGCTTTAGGAGCACACTGTGCAGAGGACACAGTACACTAACTGTAAATACTGTAGCTGCCTGCCTGTGGTATTAATAGGAGCAGAAGAACACCACCAATTTTCTTCAGGTAGCTTTAGGTGCACACTGTGCAGAGGACGCAGTACACTAACTGTAAATACTGCAGCTGCCTGCCTGTGGTACTAATAGGATCAGAAGAACACCACCAATTTTCTTCAGGTACCTTTAGGTTCACACTGTGCAGAGGACACAGTAAACTAACTGCAAATACTGCAGCTGCCTGTGGTATTAATAGGATCAGAACAACAGCAATTATCTTCAGGTAGCTTTAGGTGCACACTGTGCAAAGGACGCACTACACTAACTGTAAATACTGCAGCTGCCTGCCTGTGGTATTAATAGGATTAGAACAACAGCAATTGTCTTCAGGTAGCTTTAGGTGAACACTGTGCAGCGGACGCAATACACTAACTTGTAAACACTGCAGCTGCCTGCGGTACTAATAGGATCAGAAGAACACCACCAATTTTCTTCAGGTAGCTTTAGGTGCACACTGTGCAGAGGACGCACTACACTAACTTGTAAATACTGCAGCAGCCTGCAGTACTAATAGGATCAGAAGAACACCACCAATTTTCTTCAGGTAGCTTTAGGTGCACACTGTGCAGAGGACGCACTACACTAACTTGTAAATACTGCAGCTGCCTGCGGTACTTATAGGATCAGAAGAACACCACCAATTTTCTTCAGGTAGCTTTAGGTGCACATTGTGCAGAGGACGCACTACACTAACGCAGCTGCCTGCGGTACTAATAGGATCGGAAGAACACCACCAATTTTCTTCAGGTAGCTTTAGGTGCACACTGTGCAGAGGATGCACTACACTAACTTGCAAATACTGCAGCTGCCTGCGGTACTAATAGGATCAGAAGAACACCACCAATTTTCTTCAGGTACCTTTAGGTGCACACTGTGCAGAGGACGCATTACACTAACTTGTAAATATTGCAGCTGCCTGAGGTACTAATAGAATCAGAAGAACACCATCAATTTTCTTCAGGTAGCTTTAGGTGCACACTGTGCAGAGGACGCACTACACTAACTTGTAAATACTGCAGCTGCCTGCTGTACTAATGGGATCAGAAGAACACCATCAATTTTCTTCAGGTAGCTTTAGGTGCACACTGTGCAGAAGACACACTACACTAACTTGTAAATACTGCAGCTGCCTACCTTACTAATAGGATCAGAAGAACAACACCAATTTTCTTCAGGTAGCTTTAGGTGCACACTGTGCAGAGGATGCACTACACTAACTTGTAAATACTGTAGCTGCCTGTGGTACTAATAGGATCAGAAGAACACAACCAATTTTCTTCAGGTAGCTTTAAGTGGACACTGTGCAGAAGACGCACTACACTAACTGTAAATACTGTAGCTAATAGGACTAATAGGATCAGAAGAACACCAGCAATTTTCTTCAGGTAGCTGTAAATACTGTAAAAACACCTGCCTGCCTGTCAGTTGGAAGGAACGGATCTAGCTAAACTGAATACAGTATATATATATATATATATATATATATATATATATATATATATATACAACACCTAGGATGCATATATATATATATATATATATATATATATATATATATATATATACACAATACACTGTAAGTGCAGCTAACTGACTAATCTGCCTACTCTATCTAACTTAAATCAAATGACAAGAGTGTAAATAAGACCACGCTTAGGATGAGTGTGCGTAGGTCTGCTGCCTCCCCTAATGAGACTCCCCTAAGGGAACTCTAAATAATGAGTAACAGAAAAGTGGGGAATATGGCGCTACCTTTTGGCAAAAAGATGGTACTAATATCAATACTAACATAGATATCCTTGGTGGGAAAGCTGAGGGGGGCTTGAGTGCTGCGCTGGAGCTGTGTTTACACCACTCACACACAAAACGTGTAACCCCTACCTCAAATAAAATAACTGTGCTATATATATAAAAAATATGGTTTGTAACCTACAGGTGGGTAATGACATCACATCATGCATACATGCATAGTATATATGTGTATCAAAAAATGCTGCACAAAACGCCCACCAGGTAGTCACAAGCCTCAAGTATATGGCAAATATATTTAGGTGTATCAGGTGTGTATAATTAACTACAAACATTAACAAAAAGACAAATATGTGTCCGATGTGCTATGCGTGATATCCTGAATCCTTCCTTATTATTAAATCCTTCAGCTGTCAGGATGTGAAAATACGTGAAAAAAAAAAACATTTTAAAGTAAGTTAATAAAAAATAATAAAATACAATAATGTATCATATGTATACGTGAAAAATAACCACAATCAAGAGTGTATAAATAAATTAGAATTGAGATAAAGGTTCATATAAATGACAGTCTGTGGGGTGTACATCTGATGCTCCTCGGATATAACACATAAAAATATATATATGTTGGGTGACTTGAGTGCCCGCAGTGTCCACAGGTGACTTCTGTGCTCCCCCACAAGGGTCCCCACTCACCGGCTCCAGTCACTCCACTGGGGCAATGCGCATGTGGATACACTCAGTGCGTCCAATCCTCCACCAGGGCTGTCAGTAAGGTTCCAGAAAAAGAGGGCTTATCTTCAATTAGATGCCAGCATAGTCTTTTACCGAATTCCACATACAAAAAAGCATAAAGGAACTTCCATGGTGTAGTAAAACTAAGTTTGTTTATTAATCATCAATAAGATAAAAAACAGACAAACAGCTTCTTCCAAAGGCATATATATGTGCAGGCTGTGTAGAGGCCAACTCCTGTCGCCAGTGATCGGGCCACAAACTGAACAACATGAGACGGACACAGATTGGAGACAGTAGCAGTCCCCTGCGCTCCAACTGCGTTTCACCAACACAAAAACAGGAAGTGGCGTAGCGTGCGTGATGCCGTTGTACGCGTTTCATCATAGATGTCCTCAGTGACGGTACCAGCACGCCACGCACCACGTCAATTCATAGGAGAGCTGCCATGCCTGTCCCAGCCCCTCATTAGGGAACCCAATCATATCTGATCAACGAGGTGGGGACAGGATCCCATACGCTTTGTTTATACCTACATCATATGTGTACTAGTAACCTACATGATAGTATATTTGTATGTGTTAGATCGAACTGGACGCCATGGCTGGCTCTCCCAGGCACATAATAGATTAAATAAATAAGTGATAGATGTAACAAATATATGCCTGAATTACGAACCAGACCCTTGGGTCATCTGGTATATGCCCCCTACTGGTAAGTAGCAGTATCATCGGGTAGCCATATGCCAGATATTACCTGGTGAAACCACCTTGTGAGAATCAGGGTAAAAAAAGAATTAAAATAAGAAGGAATTTTAAAGGGATATATGTAAAGAGGGGCCTACTAGGCAGCTATACACTCATGACTAATCTTGCAGAGAAAGATAAACATTAACATGCATCTCGCAATTATAAAAAATATAAAATAAAATTAGAATAAAAATAAAAATGAAAATAAAATCAAAATAAAACCAAAAACGAAATCAAAAATACAGGTAACTAATTAAAATACAGATACACTAATTAAAATTAAAATAAAAAAAATAAAAAAATACGTCCACAACGTAATCAATCCACCCAGATCGATTAAAATCTTTCCAAACATGAAAGGGTTTTATAAATGTCAGAGATGCCTACCATGTAGGATTAGCAAGAAACAACCCCGGAAAAAAGAAACCTTCAAATCTAGAGTTGACCATCAAGAATACTGCATAAGGGAGCTTATAACCTGCCAAAGCACTCATGTGACATATATCATAGTGCCCTTGCCATTTGCAGTACGTGGGCAGAACTACTCGCCCCCTGTTTGTACGCATACGTGAACATATTAAAAACATCAGGAAGGGGTTTCCAAAACACCATCTTTCACTTCATTTTGATGCAGTACATAACCGTGATCCCACTGGCTTGATCTTCTATGGGATTGATTGCATAAGAGACCATTGGAGAGGTGGAAATAAAACTACACTTATCTCGCAAAACGAAACTGTGTGGATATATCGGTTGGGGTCCCTTGCTCCAAGGGGCCTCAACCTTGATATAGATTTGAACTGTTTCATAGCTAACCCATAAGGTATATATATTACCACCTGGTTATCATACTGAGACCTGGTTTAAGGTATATTAGGTGCATTATGGATTCACATATATGCCGTAAACTGGTGGCCCATTATGCCGTAGTTTATATACATATATATATATATATATATATATATATATATATATACATGTTTCCTCCCCCTCCTCCACCTTCACTTATGATGGGACAGTTGTTCCTCATAACTTGTCCTGTTGATCTGGTGGCCTTCCCACTCAGCCTCTATGTCTATTCTTATTTTAGTTAGTTTTTTCAGTAATAAATTTCCCATTCCTAGTAGTATGACCAGGCTTAGGGCAGACCTGGCCTATTGTCCCGGTGTAGGATTTTAAGATGCACACGGTTATCGGGTGAATATGAATATCGCAGTAACCTAGGTATAGGGCGCTGGAGCTATATCCACCCGTATCCTATATGTATATGGTGCAACACGATATACTCCGTCCACTCGTTGTATAGTGGGCTTGATGGGGGATGTATGTAATTTTAATTTTAATTAGTGTATCTGTATTCTAATTAGTTACCTGTATTTTTGATTTAGTTTTTGGTTTTATTTTAATTTTATTTTCATTTTTATTTTTATTCTAATTTTATTTTATATTTTTTATAATTGCTAGATGCACATTAATGTTTATCTTTCTCTGCAAGATTAGTCATGAGTGTATAGCTGCCTAGTAGGCCCCTCTTTACATATATCCCTTTAAAATTCCTTTTTATTTTAATTCTTTTTTACCCTGATTCTCACAAGGTGATTTCACCAGGTAATATCTGGCATGTGGCTACCCGATGATACTGCTACTTACCAGTAGGGGGCATATACCAGATGACCCAAGGGTCTGGTTCGTAATTAAGGCATATACTTGTTACATCTACCACTTATTTATTTCATCTATTATGTGCCTGGGAGAGCCAGCCGTGGCGTCCAGTTCGATCTAACACATACAAATATACTATCATGTAGGTTACTAGTACACATATTATGTGGGTATAAACAGAGCGTATGGGATCCTGTCCCCGCCTCGTTGATCAGATATGATTGGGTTCCCTAATGAGGGGGTGGGACAGGCATGGCAGCTCTCCTATGAATTGACTTGGTGCGTGGCGTGCTGGTACCGTCACTGAGGACGTCTATGACGAAACGCGTACAATGGCACCACGCACGCTATGTCACTTCCTGTTTTTGTGTTGGTGGAACGCAGTTGGAGCATGGGGGACCGCTACTGTCTCCAATCTGCGTCCATCTCGTGTTGTTCAGTTTGTGGCCCGACCACTTGCGACAGGAGTTGGCCTCCACACAGCCTGAATATATATGCCATTGGAAGAAGCTGTTTGTCTGTTTTTTATCTTATTGATGATTAATAAACAAACTTAGTTTTACTACACCATGGAAGTTCCTTTATGCTTTTTTGTATGAGGAATTCGGTAAAAGACTATGCTGCCATCTAATTGAAGATAAGTCCTCTTTTTCTGGAACCGTACTGACAGCCCTGGTGGAGGATTGGACGCACTGAGTGTATCCACATGCGCATTGCCCCAGTGGGGTGACTGGAGCCGGTTTGTGGGGACCATTGTGGGGAGCACAGAAGTCACCTGTGGACACTGCGAGCACTCAAGTCACCCAACATATATATATTTTTATGTGTTATATCCGAGGAGCATCAGATGTACACCCCACGGACTGTCATATATATGAACCTTTATCTCAATCCTAATTTATTTATACACTCTTGATTGTGGTTATTTTTCACGTATACATATGACACATTATTGTATTTTATTATTTTTTATTAACTTACTTTAAAAAAAAAAAATTTCACGTATTTTCACATCCTGACAGCTGAAGGATTTAATAATAAGGAAGGTTTCAGGATATCACGCATAGCACATCGGACACATATTTGTCTTTTTGTTAATGTTTGTAGTTAATTATACACACCTGATACACCTAAATATATTTGCTATATACTTGAGGCTTGTGACTACCTGGTGGGCATTTTGTGCAGCATTTTTTGATACACATATATACTATGCATGTATGCATGATGTGATGTCATTACCCACCTGTAGGTTACAAACCATCTGTTTTATATATATAGCACAGTTATTATATTTGAGGTAGGGGTTACACGTATTGTGTGTGAGTGGTGTAAACACAGCTCCAGTGCAGCACTCAAGCCCCCCTCAGCTTTACCACCAAGGTTATTTATGTTAGTATTGATATTAGTGCCATCTTTTTGCCAATAGGTAGCTCCATATTCCCCACTTTTCTGTTACTCATTAAATCAAATGACACTGTCTCTTTGTCTATCTCTCCGCCGCCGCCGCAACACACTGCACAAGGCCGCCACGCAGGTGGCCTTATATAGTGTGGGGTGTGCACTAAACCCCCTGAGCCATAATTGGCCAAAGCCACGTTGGCTTTGGCCAATTATGGCTCTCCGTTCTTACCGCGCTGTGATTGGCCAAAGCATGCGGGTCATAGTGCATGCCTGGCCAGTAATCAGCCAGCAATGCACTGCTATGCCGCAGTGAATTATGGGCCGTGATAAGTCACTCGAATTTGTCGCGAACGGCCCATAACTTTCAAAATTCGGCGAACGGTCGAACATGCGATGTTCGAGTCGAACATGGGTTTGACTCTAACTCAAAGCCCATCCCTAGTAGTAGTTTTACATGACTTTTTTTCCTTTAATAATGTCCTTTTGCTGTCAGACTGTTCTAAACACTAGAAACATGCGCCCCTTTACAGGCATACTATAGACGAACCCCAGGTACGAAATTTAAAGGAATATTACTATTCCACTTTAAGCATTATTAAAATCACTGCTCCCGAAAAAAGGTCAGTTTTTAAAACTTCTTTTTGCATTGATACATGTCCCCTGGGGCAGGACTCAGGTCCCCAAACACTTTTTATGACAATAACTTGCATATAAGCCTTTAAAATGATCACTTTTGATTATTAATGTTCGCGGAAAGTAGACATTTCAAGGTATATTTAGTAAGAGGCATGGTGAGTTTGTTGTAATTTTTTCCCCACAATTCTTTGCAAAATTAAGATTTTTTTTCACAAAATTGGCATATTAGCAGATTATTTCTAACACACAGCATATGCATACCACAAATTACACCCCAGAACACATTCTACTACTCCTCCTGAGTATGGGGATACCACATATGTGAGACTTTTACACAGCCTGGCCATATATAGAGGCCCAACATGCAGGGAAATTACACATATAATTTCTTGACTACCCCTTGCACTTTTGAAGGCCCTGGAGCACCAGGACAATGGAAACGCCCCAGAAAATTACCCCATTTTGTAAAGAAAACACCCCAATGTATAATCTATGAGGCATAATGAGTCTTTTGGAAAATGTGGAAAGAAAATGAAAACGCATTTTTTTTACACAAAGTTGTTCATTTATACAATATTTCTAACACATAGCATGTACATACCAAAAATGACACCCCAAAATACATTCTGCTACTCCTCTTGTACGTATAGGAGTATGGCGATACCACATGTGGGAGACTTTTCCACAGCCTGGCCACATACAGAGGACCAACATGCAGGGAGCACCATCAGGTGTTCCAGGGGCATACATTTCAAATCTAACTTGACTACCTGTTACACTTTTGTGAGGCACTGTAGTGGCACTGATGGGCACTGTATCGAGCTGCGATTCGGCTATAGCGGGGTTGTTAACTGGTTAAAGAAATCTTCAGAAAATTCACCATGCCTCTTAAATACCTTGGGGTGTTTATGCTCAAAAATTGTTAGTGTCTCTCTGCTGTCCTGGTGCTCTGGAGTCTCCAGAAATGTGATATGTAGTCAGAAAAGTGCCCCTTTCAAAGCCTGAAGATTCTCCTTGCATTTTGGGCTTCTCTGTTGCTAGGCTGTGAAAAAGATTACCTATACTTGGGAAGAGTAGCAGAATGTGTTTTGGGGTTTAATTGTAAGTATGCCAATGGTATGTGTTGGGTGACAACTTTCTGTGGAAAATAATTACATTTTCATTTTCTTTCAGAATTTTCCAAAAACTTGTGGCAGAAAATTTGAATTTTCTAAAGACTTACCACGCCTCTAATTAAATACACTGGATGGTCTATTTTGCAAAATGTGGTAATTTTGTGGGTGTGGCCCTTGTTCTGACACTTCAGGGCCTCAAAAGGTATGGTGGGTAGTCAGGAAATCAGATGCTTTATTTAAGGCCTGAAAGTGCACCTTGGACTTTGGGGTCCTCTTTACATCTGGGCAAAAGAAAAAAAAAGGACTGCAAATGTGGTATTCCCATACTAGGTAGGTGTAGTAGTGTAGAAAATGTGGTTTGAAGTGTAATTGTAAGTATGCGTATGCAGTGTGTGAGAAATAACTTGTTAAAATGACACATGATCACATTTTATTAACTTTATTTTCTAAACAATTTTTTTCTTAGGAGCAGAGCATTGCACCCACAATCAGTGGATTGCAGGTGCAATGTCAGGCTCCTGCACACTGTCTAGAGCTCTCTTCCCATACCTCTGTAGGCAAAGTGAATGAACTATGAGCTTACTGATTAACGCACTTACAGTTCATGGATACTGAAAGTCTGCCAAAGCGAGAGATGGGAATTGTAGTTTTCTCATTCACAAATTTCTTTGAATGAATGATGTAGCAGTGCTGCTAGAAGAACCCGCTGTCACAGTGGGGATCAGGGGGTGAGCCGGTGGTGCTGCCTAGTGACATGTTATACCCTAAATATGGGTGTAACATATAACATGTTACTAAAGGTGAACTCAGCCTTTAATTTGTGAAGAAAGCTTATTTATTTGCAAAGTTATATAACAGACACTAGGTAAATCATTTTTTTTCTAAATTTCTAGTAAATAATAATAGTAAAAAAAAAAACAAGTAATAAACAGGTTTATACTTGCCTGCGCTGTGCAATAGTTTTGCACAGAGCAGCCCCGATCCTCCTCTTCTCAGGTCCTCAACCAGCACTCCTGTCTCCTCCTCTTCTTAGTGTGCCACCATAGGAAGCCGATTCCTATTGTGGCAAACCTGTAGGCCTCAATCCTGAACCAAACTGCCTGTGTCTATAGACACAGACAACAAGGCTTGGCCCGGACCCCAGCTCTCTCCTCACAGGCTGTGTTAGACAGCAGTGGGAGCCAATGGCTCCCACTGCTGTCTCTAAACCAGTGAGGAGAGAGGCAGCAGCTCTGCTTCTCTCTTGCACATCGCTGATCAGGCAAAAAAAAAAAAATGGAAAATTAGTGAGCCAAACAGTGTTGTAATTCGTGCCCAGTTTTCTCTTGCTAAAATACTTAGACCCACCTAAATTCCCATCTCCATAACATAAAGGCAAATTACTCTAAAGTCCCAGGATAAGGACTGGAAGGCAGTAGTGTTTTTAGGTTTGGTTTTTTCATTTTTTTTTATCACTGAAAAATGACACGTGCCTGAGTGATGCAAATAGTCACATAGATACTTCATTTCCCATTTACATTTGGGCAATTAGGAATGTGAATTTAAGTAAATTGGCTGCCCTATGCACATGTGATAAGATGTGTGAATAGCACTTTTAAAAGTGCAAGCAGGAACCCACGTTTCCGCTATATGATCTGTAAATGTATCAGTCTAAAGCACACATTCATGAACATATAATGCAATTTATTACATGAGTCCAGTATTCAGTTTAATTTACTTTACTTAAATTGCATTTACTTATGACTAAGCCCCAGGGGACGGGGCAAAATTCATTAGGCCGCTCATTATCATTTATTCACCTGGGCTGGTCAGGGGTAGCAGTGATCCTTTCCTTTTTGCATTTACTTTAATAGGCTTTGCATTTATTTATTATAGGTACCATAGATCCATCAATTTACACAGTGCTTCACATATATATTGTACATTCACATCAGTCTTTGCCCTCAAAGAGCTTACAATCTAAGGTCCCTAACTCATTTTCATACATATACAGTACATACTATGACCAATTTAGACAGGAGACAATTAACCTATCATCATGTCTTTGGCGTGTGGGAGGAAACTGGAGTACCCGGAGGAAACCCACGAGGGCACAGGGAGAACATGCAACTCCAAGCAGGGAGTGCCGTGGTTGGGATTTGAACAAATGATCCTAGTGTTGTTAGGCACAAGTGTTAACCACTTAGCCACTCTGCTGCCCTTTTTCCTCAGCATTTCAGGTTAAAAAAAAAAAATATCTGAAGAAATATATTTTGAATCATACCAGTAATCTATGGCACCCTAAATATCAGGGTAATTATGTTATTACCACTGGAGTCAATCAGAAAAATAACCTTTTTCTGGCAGATGCAATTGCCATTTTCACTTTTTTTTTTTTTTTTTACATTCCACCACATTTCGTATTTTGATACTGTAACTTTTATAAACCAAAAAAAATAAAACAACATTTTGCACCAAGTAAGATAAAGTGCACTAGAACAAAAACAATTATTTTATCCTGTTTAGATCCTTTGAAAAAAAAAACATGCATACAAGCATAGGTTACATTTTAATTTATGTCTTTTTTTTATTCACAAAAGGGACGATTAGGCAAACTCAGGTATATTAATTTGGCATCAAAAATGCCATTTTAAAAAAACTGAAGAAAAGAAGGTTGATGCTGCAGATACTAACTCAGCAAAATCATGTGTTTGTATTATCTGTTTTTATATTGGCCATTAAATGAGTAATCTCACAGCGCACTGTTCAATCCATCATCCAAAAATGGAGAGTATGGAACAACTGCAGACCTACCAAGACATGACCGTCCACCTCAACTGACAGGCTGGCAAAGCAGCCAAGATGCCCATGGTAACTCTGGAGGAGCTGCAGAGATCCACAGCTGAGGTGGGATAATCTGTCCACAGGACAACTATTAGTTGTGCCCTCCACAAATCTGGCCCTTATGAAAGAGTGGCAAGAAGAAAGTCATTGTTGAAAGAAAGCCATAAGAAGCCCCATTTGCAGTTTGTGGGAAGCCATGTGGGGGACACACCAAGCATGTGGAAGAAGGTGCTCTGGTCAGATGAGACCAAAATTTGGCCTAAAAGCAAAACGCTATGTGTGGCAGAAAACTAACATTGCACATCACCCTGAACACACCATCCCCCCTATGATACATGGTGGTATCAGCATCATGTTGTGGGGATTCTATTTTTCAGCAGGGACAGGGAAGCTGGTCATAGTTGATGGGAAGGTGGATGGAGCCAAATACAGGGCAATCTTAGAAGAAAACCTGTTAGAGTCTGCAAAAGACTTGAGATTGGGGTGAAAATTCACCTTCCAGCAGGACAACGACCCTAAAAATACAGCCAGAACTAAATGGAATGGCTTAGATTAAAGCATAGTCATGTCATGTGTTAGAATGGCCCAGTCAAAGTCCACCTAAATCCAATTGAGAATCTGTGGCAAGACTTGAAAATTTACTGTTAATAGACACTCTCCATCCAATCTGACAGAACTTGAGCTATTTTGCAAAGAAGAATGGGCAAAATTGTCACTCTCTAGAAGTGCAAAGCTGGTAGAGACTAGGAATGAGCCCGATGTTCGAGTCGAACATAAGTTCGACTCGAACATCGGGTGTTCGCCTGTTTGCCGAACAGCGAAAATTATGCAAATTCGAACATCATTAAAGTCTATGGGACACTAACGTGAAAAACCAAAAGTGCAAATTTTAAAGGCTTATATGTAAGTTATTGCCATAAAAAGTGTATGGGGACTTGGGTCCTGCCTCATGGGACATGTATCAATGCAAAAAAAAAAACGTGATTTTAATAATGCTTAACCACTTGAGCCCCGGACCATTATGCTGCCTAAGGACCAGAGGTCTTTTTCCAATTTGGCACTGCGTCGCTTTAACTGCTAATTGCGCGGTTATGCAATGCTGTACCCAAACGAAATTTGCGTCCTTTTCTTCCCACAAATAGAGCTTGCTTTTGATGGTATTTGATCACTTCTGCAGTTTTTATTTTTTGCGCTATAAACGGAAAAAGACCGAAAATTTTGAAAAAAAATGATATTTTCTACTTTTTGTTATAAAAAAAATCCAATAAACTCAATTTTAGTCATACATTTAGGCCAAAATGTATTCGGCCACATGTCTTTGGTAAAAAAAATGTCAATAAGCGTATATTTATTGGTTTGCGCAAAAGTTATAGCGTCTACAAACTAGGGTACATTTTCTGGAATTTACACAGCTTTTAGTTTATGACTGCCTATGTCATTTCTTGAGGTGCTAAAATGGCAGGGCAGTACAAAACCCCCCCAAATGACCCCATTTTGGAAAGTAGACACCCCAAGGAAATTGCTGATAGGCATGTTGAACCCATTGAATATTTATTTTTTTTGTCCCAAGTGATTGAATAATGACAAAAAAAAAAAAAAAAAAAAATATTTACAAAAAGTTGTCACTAAATGATATATTGCTCACACAGGCCATGGGCCTATGTGGAATTGCACCCCAAAATATATTCAGCTACTTCTCCTGAGTACGGGGATACCACATGTGTGGGACTTTTTGGGAGCCTAGCCGCGTATGGGACCCCGAAAACCAATCACCGCCTTCAGGATTTCTAAGGGTGTAACTTTTTGATTTCACTCTTCACTGCCTATCACAGTTTCGGAGGCCATGGAATGCCCAGGTGGCACAACCCCCCCCCAAATGACCCCATTTTGGAAAGTAGACACCCCAAGCTATTTGCTGAGAGGCATATTGAGTCCATGGAATATTTTATATTTTGACACAAGTTGCGGGAAAGTGACACTTTTTTTTTTTTTTTTTTTTTTTTTGCACAAAGTTGTCACTAAATGATATATTGCTCACACAGGCCATGGGCCTATGTGGAATTGCACCCCAAAATACATTTAGCTGCTTCTCCTGAGTATGGGGATACCACATGTGTGGGACTTTTTGGGAGCCTAGCCGCGTACGGGGCCCCGAAAACCAATCACCGCCTTCAGCGTTTTTAAGGGCGTGAATTTTTGATTTTACTCTTCACTGCCTAACACCGTTTCGGAGGCCATGGAATGCCCAGGTGGCACAAACCCCCCCCAAATGACCCCATTTTGGAAAGTAGACACCCCAAGCTATTTGCTGAGAGGCATGGTGAGTATTTTGCAGCTCTCATTTGTTTTTGAAAATGAAGAAAGACAAGAAAAAACTTTTTTTTTTTTTCTTTTTTCAAATTTCAAAACTTTGTGACAAAAAGTGAGGTCTGCAAAATACTCACTATACCTCTCAGCAAATAGCTTGGGGTGTCTACTTTCCAAAATGGGGTCATTTGGGGGGGTTTTGTGCCACCTGGGCATTCCATGGCCTCCGAAACTGTGATAGGCAGTGAAGAGTGAAATCAAAAATTCACGCCCCTTAGAAAGCCTGAAGGCGGTGCTTGGTTTTCAGGGTCCCGTACACGGCTAGGCTCCCAAAAAGTCTCACACATATGGTATCCCCGTACTCAGGAGAAGCAGCAGAATGTATTTTGGGGTGTAATTTCACATATTCCCATGGCATGTTTGAGCAATATATCATTTAGTGACAACTTTGTGCAAAAAAAAAAAAAAAAAAAAAAAAATTTGTCTCTTTCCCGCAACTTGTGTCGCAATATAAAATATTCCATGGACTCGACATGCCTCTCAGCAAATAGCTTGGGGTGTCTACTTTCCAAAATGGGGTCATTTGGGGGGGTTTTGAACTGTCCTGGCATTTTATGCACAACATTTAGAAGCTTATGTCACACATCACCCACTCTTCTAACCACTTGAAGACAAAGCCCTTTCTGACACTTATTTTTTACATGAAAAAGTTTTTTTTTTTTTGCAAGAAAATTACTTTGAACCCCCAAACATTATATATTTTTTTAAAGCAAATGCCCTACAGATTAAAATGGTGGGTGTTTCATTTTTTTTTTTCACACAGTATTTGCGCAGCGATTTTTCAAACGCATTTTTTGGGGAAAAAACACACTTTTTTAAATTTTAATGCACTAAAACACACTATATTGCCCAAATGTTTGATGAAATAAAAAAGATGATCTTAGACCGAGTACATGGATACCAAACATGACATGCTTTACAATTGCGCACAAACGTGCAGTGGCAACAAAATAAATACATTTTTAAAAGCCTTTAAAAGCCTTTACAGGTTACCACTTTAGATCTACAGAGGAGGTCTACTGCAAAAATTACTGCCCTCGATCTGACCTTCGCGGCGATACCTCACATGCATGGTGCAATTGCTGTTTACGTTTGACGACAGACCGCCGCTTGCGTTCGCCTTAGCGCAAGAGCAGGGGGCGACAGGGGTGCTTTTTTTTTTTTTTTTTTTTTTCTTTATTATTTTTTTGCTTTTTTATCTTATTTTTAAACTGTTCCTTTCATTTTTTTTTTTTTTAAATCATTTTTATTGTTATCTCGGGGAATGTAAATATCCCCTATGATAGCAATAGGTAGTGACAGGTACTCTTTTTTGAAAAAATTGGGGTCTATTAGACCCTAGATCTCTCCTCTGCCCTCAAAGCATCTGACCACACCAAGATCGGTGTGATAAAATGCTTCCCCAATTTCCCAATGGCGCTATTTACATCCGGCGAAATCTAAGTCATAAAATGCTCGTAGCTTCCGGTTTCTTAGGCCATAGAGATGTTTGGAGCCACTCTTGTCTCTGATCAGCTCTATGGTCAGCTGGCTGAATCACCGGCTGCATTCTCAGGTTCCCTGTTGAGACAGGAGAGCCAGAGAAAAACACGGAAGACGGTGGGGGGGGGGGGGGCATTCCCTCCCACGGCTTGTAAAGGCAGTCTAGAGGCTAATTAGCCACTAGGATTGCTTTTACATGAAAGCCGACCGCTGGCTGAAAAGAATGATACCAAGATGATACCTAAACCTGCAGGCATCATTCTGGTATAACCACTCAAAGTTGTGAATGGCGTACCTGAAGACAAAAAAATGGTTAACAATAAAGCACAGTAAACAATAAAGTATAAATAATTACATACCTGAAAAACAAACATGATAAAACATAATAACAATAACAATAACAATAACAATAAAACACTGCAGAATAGAATACAGTAAAAAAAGAGCAGAACAATAGAGAGAGAGAATAGAGAGAGAGAACAATAAAACGACAACTATTTTTTTTTATTTTATATATATTTTTTTTTTTTTTACACTTTTTTTGTAACTAACTTTTATAACTGTAACCGGTTCCAGGTTCGGGTCTCTCAAAATGCGATGGCATCTTGGGAGACCCTGTGAAAGTGTGCCTAGTCTGTGCAATGCTGTACCCTACGCTAATACTCAACTAGTGTATGGTAGCGTTCAAAACATTCACCAATGCAAAGACCAGGATTGTCAGGACAGAAGGGACAATAATAGCGGGTGTCACGCCTATATCCGCGTTTGCTGCAGACACAACATCTTTTTGGGGGGGGTTCGTTGGGTAGGGGTACTCAGGAGCACATAAAAATGCCTCTCATGCAGCCGACTGCATTTCGTTGGGGGATGTGAATGGGGGAAGTACGGGCGCTGCAGAAGTGGTGGGTTCCCAATTAGGATTGGCGAATGCAGCAGGAAGGGCACTATGGGCACGACGGGCCTGTGTTTGTCTTTTTGGTGGCAGCGGGACACTACTTGTGCTTGTCACCTCACCAGCTTGAACTGCACTTATGGGACTCGCCACGTCACCAAGTGTTACTGCAGTGCTGGTTTGACTACGACCGGGGTGTACTAGGCCGCTGGTGCTTGCCAGTTCAATAAAAAGCTTCCAAAAAAACTGTTAGCGATCGCAGGGATCAGGCCTGACTCTGCGAACGCTGCAGTTATGCGTTTAGTGTTTTGTAAGTGACAGTGATCGATCGATACTGCACTTGGGTGGGCTGGACTGGGCCGGGCGGAGGGGCAAAACGCAGGTGCTAGCAGGTATCTGGGTTGATCCCGCTAACACTGCGTTTTTGAGAACCCTAAACTGCTGGGGACGCTAGTATAGATCTGATCGGATCAGATATTGATCCGATCAGATACTATACCACTAAGGGAGGTGTACGGTGCGTGCGTGGGTGTTAGCGGTACTGGCGCTAACCTGACGCTGCCTGGTGCTTGCTTGCCAGTTCACCAAAATGCTACCAAAAAAACTGTTAGCGATCGCAGGGATCAGGCCTGACTCTGTGAACGCTGCAGTTATGCGTTTAGTGTTTTGTAAGTGACAGTGATCGATCGATACTGCACTTGGGTGGGCTGGGCGGAGGGGCAAAACGCAGGTGCTAGCGGGTATCTGGGCTGATCCCGCTAACACTGTGTTTTTGGGAACCCTAAACTGCTGGGGACGCTAGTATAGATCTGATCTGATCGGATCAGATATTGATCCGTTCAGATACTATACCACTAAAGGAGGCGTATGCTGCGTGCGTGGGTGTTAGTGGTACTGGCGCTAACCTGACGCTGCCTGGGGCCGGTGCTTGCTAGTTCACCAAAATGCTACCAAAAAAACTGTTAGCGATCGCAGGGATCAGGCCTGACTCTGCGAACGCTGCAGTTATGCGTTTAGTGCCTTGTAAGTGTCAGTGATCGATCGATACTGCACTTGGGTGGGCTGGGCTGGGCCGGGCGGAGGGGCACAACGCAGGTGCTAGCAGGTATCTGGGCTGATCCCGCTAACACTGCGTTTTTGGGAACCCTAAACTGCTGGGGACGCTAGTATAGATCTGATCGGATCAGATATTGATCCGATCAGATACTATACCACTAAGGGAGGTGTACGGTGCGTGCGTGGGTGTTAGCGGTACTGGCGCTAACCTGACGCTGCCTGGTGCTTGCTTGCCAGTTCACCAAAATGCTACCAAAAAAACTGTTAGCGATCGCAGGGATCAGGCCTGACTCTGTGAACGCTGCAGTTATGCGTTTAGTGTTTTGTAAGTGACAGTGATCGATCGATACTGCACTTGGGTGGGCTGGGCGGAGGGGCAAAACGCAGGTGCTAGCGGGTATCTGGGCTGATCCCGCTAACACTGTGTTTTTGGGAACCCTAAACTGCTGGGGACGCTAGTATAGATCTGATCAGATCAGATATTGATCCGATCAGATACTATACCACTAAGGGAGGCGCATGCTGCGTGCGTGGGTGTTAGTGGTACTGGCGCTAATCTGACGCTGCCTGGGGCGACGCATATCACCGCCGGGCGATCAGGGGGCTAAACCTTTATTAGGTAATAAACGGCGGGTGCCCCGACACTATAAAAAATAAACGAACTAACCTGCGTCACCCGTAACGGTTATACGGTGATCAGTGGTGAAAGGGTTAACTAGGGGGCAATCAAGGGGTTAAAACATTTATTAGGTAGTATATGGGGGTCCCTGACGCTATAAAACGCTGACGGCGAACCTAAATATTTACCTCACTAACTAGCGTCACCAGCGACACTAATACAGCGATCAGAAAAATGATCGCTTAGCAACACTGGTGACAGGGGGTGATCAAGGGGTTAAAACTTTATTAGGGGGGGTTAGGGGGGTACCCTAGACCTAAAGGGGGGTAATACTCACTGTCCCAACACTGTAACTGTCACAAACTGACACTATGCAGTAATCAGAAAAAAAAAAAAAAAAAAAAAACCTGCTGGTGTCAGTTTGTGACAGGGGGGGGGGTGATTGGGGGGGGATCGGGGGGGCGATCGGGGGGGGGGATCGGGGTGTTTTGTATGCCTGGCATGTTCTACTGTGTGTGTGTGTGTTGTGCACTCACATTGATGTCTTCTCCCCTCGGCGCTGGAACGGAAAATACCGAGCCGAGGGGAGATGACATCATTTCCTTTGCTGCTGTTTAGCATACAGCAGCAAAGGAGTGTTCCCATTGGCCGGCGGCGATCGCGAGGGGGGGGCCACGAACGGATGGCCTCCCCCTCATCTCGGATCACCGGGGAACAGAACGGGACCGCTTCGGGCACCGGGGGGGGGTCCGATCGGACCCCCCACCCGCGAGAGGCAAATCACGTACATGTACGTGATTTTGCCTGCCCGTGCCGCCTTGCCGACGTAAATCGGCGTTAGGCGGTCCTTAAGTGGTTAAACTGAAACAATAAAATGAAATATTCCTTTAAATATCGTGCCTGGGGGTGTCCTTAGTATGCCTGTAAAGTAGCGCATCTTTCTCGTGTTTAGAACAATACCACAGCAAAATCACAAAAGGAAAGGAAAAAAATCTCATTTAAAACTGCTCGCAGCTGTAATAAATTGTCGGATCCCGGCAATATAGATAAAAATCATTGAAAAAAACAGCATGGGGACGTGGGTCCTGCCCCAGGCGACATATATAAATGCAAAAAATTTTTTTAAAAACTGACGTTTTTTTCAGGAGCAGTGATTTTAATAATGCTTAAAGTGAAACAATAAAATTGAATTATGCCTTTAAATATCGTGCCTGGGGGGGGGGGGGGGGTGTGCTTAGTATTCCTGTAAAGTAGCGCATTTTTGCAAAATTACATTTCTAAAAGAAAAAAAGTAATTTAAAACTGCTCGCGGCTGTAATGAATTGTTGGATCCCGACATTATAGATAAAAACCATTCAAAAAACCGGCATGGGTTCCCCCCCCGTCCATTACCAGGCCCTTTGGGTCTGGTATGAATATTAAGGGGAAGCCCACACCAGAATTTTTAAAAAAAATGCGTGGGGTCCCCCCAAAATTCATACCAGGCCCTTCAGGTCTGGTATGGATATTAAGGTGAACCCTGCGCCAATTTTTTTTTAATCGCTTAGGGGTCCCCCCAAAATCCATACCAAGCCCTTCAGGTCTGGTATGGATTTAAAGAGAAACCCTGCGCCAGAATAAAAAAATGGCATAGGGAGCCCACCAAAATTCATACCAGACCCTTATCTGAGCACGCAACCTAGCAGGCCACAGGAATAAGGAGGGACAAGAGAGCGCCCCCTACTAAACCATACCATGCCACATGCCCTCAACATGGGGAGGATTCTTTGGGGTCCCCCCAAAGCACCTTGTCCCCATGTTGATGGGGACAAGGGCCTCATCCCCAAAACCCTTGCCCGGTGGTTGTGGGGGTCTGTGGGGTCTGCGGGCAGGGGGCTTACCAGAATCTGGAAGCCTCCTTTAACAAGGGGACCTCCAAATCCCGGCCCCCCTATGTGAATGGGTATTGGGTACCCCTACACATTCACTAAAAAAGTGCCAAAATGGTAAAAATGACAGTAGAAAATTTGGGACATAAAGTCCCAATAAAATACATTTACGTTTTTTATTTGATTGTAGCCATTTTTGGTTGTAACATAAAATGTGGACAATTTCAAGGGGTAGGAATAGTTTTTCAAGGCACTGTACATGTGTATTTCTCAGTATGGATGACCCCCTGTTCTGTGGAGAACTGCCGAACCCAAGCCATTGGGCCCAACAACGATCTTGTGTTCCATTTGAGGTATTATATCCCACAAGGTGAGTAGCTTGTCAGAGTTGCCCTCTACAGGTGAAATGTGACAAAGTTCCAATTTTTTCCATTCAGCAAAAGAGACAGAGGATCTTCATTTTTTTTTATTATTTCCATGCACAAAGAATAAGGCTGTGACCATTGATGTGTGGCTTATCATCTGTGCAAGTTTTTTTTGTTTTTTTTTGTTTTGTTTTATTTTTTTACCAGAGTGGGGAAAGAATATTTACAGTGCTGCCAGTGGCTTAAATACAATTGTATATTATCTTAAAAATATATAATGATAACAGATCACTATTAATAGATGATGTTAGTTAATGGTTATTTAATTATAATTATCAATAAATATAATAACAGTAGCCAGTATTAAAGTAGGTGTGCGCAGCCTATGGCATTAGGGCGTGCACCGCTAAGTTCAAACAATAATAATTGGGAACGTCACCATTTTTCTAGTTAAATATATTTCTAAAGGTGCTATTGACATGAATTTTTCACCACAACACCCCATATATATATACAAAGAAACTAAAACAAATAAGTCCAGAAATTAAGTTATGCATAATAAAATGGAATGATGCAGAGAAAAAACACATGAAGTCCAACTATGTAGACAGGTTCTGGCTTCACTGGTCCTGTATCTTTTTTGTACTTCCTCTTTCGGATGTAGCTTTAGCCAAAATTCATTTTTGTCTTTTAAGTGAAAAATTGGTATTTGTAATAATGGTAGGGATGATGATGATAATAACATTAGCAGCAGTAGTAGTTGTCTAATTAGAGGTAGTAGTAAAGATAACAGAAGTCAAATTGTCAGAGAAAATCTGTTGTGGTTGATTTTTATTAATTTATTTTATATCAGTGACATTTAATGTCTACCCAGTTTGGAATGTAGGGAATATGCATAAACAATCAAGAAAAAAAGACTGACTGTAAAACAGTAATCTTATTTTATTTTTATGGGACTTTGTTTTATGTAGAAAGTCATTACTCTTTGTAGTCTACCTCCAAGCACAAAAGAAAGGAAAGCTCTTGTATATTTATTAAAGTACTTCATGCACAAGCCGAGCCACCTGTCCCACAAGCCCTAACGCCTTTCACTCTATTTGGAGCTTATTCAAAGCAACATGGATGGACTGAAAAGTATTACAGCTTGTGGTAGAGGTGGATTAACTTCAATAAATGTACACAAGGAGGATGATTTATTAAAACTGGACAGTGGAAAATCTGGTGAAGCTGTGCACGGTAGCCAATCAGCTTCTAACTTCAGCTTGTTCAATTAAGCTTTGACAAAAAACCTGGAAGCTGATTGGTTTCTGTGCAGAGCTGCACCAGATGTTAAACTCCCCAGTTTTAGTAAATCAACCCCAAGGTTTTTATTGGAGAGTGGCTTCCTTAATGCTGTGCTTAGAAGTGGATTATAAAGCAGCCAGTGACCAGTGGAAGTTTGCTCCCATTGTCAAATGAGTAAAAGGAATGTAAGCTTGCAGCAGAACTGGACATTTTGCTTTATATCATTACTCTTTTTATTTCTTTAAAGAACATGCAATTAAAAATTTGCTTAATAAGGAGGTAAAAATTGCAGTGTCTATATGCACAGTGCACTATACAATAGTTTACTTTAGTCAGGTATGTCGCTTGTGCTATTGCAAATCTTTCAATTACTGTTTATATGGCAAAACAATTTTGCATTAACAATTTGAAGAAAAGAGGCAGATCAGAGGATTCATTATCTTACAAAAGATCAACTCTCTTTTGTTCAGTATTGCCCACAATTGGCAAAATCTACAATAGGTTATATACTGTATATATATTAATGCAGATGAGTAAGAGTTTCCAGTCAGACAAAAATGTTTGGGCTATAACATCATACTACTCTTTTTATATTGATGTAACAAGAGTATCAGTGATGGGATTCAGTTGCTATCCAAGTTTCCATATTCTGTCACTTAAGGTCACATGACATTTGGGGACTTTATACTTTGATTGCCTCATGCTGTCAGTCTATAGTTCTCCTCTGGATGTCAAAGGATACAGCCCAAATAGTATTATTGCACGTGACATTGCCAAAGAACCTTTACTATCCATTATAGATTATTAAATGTTTTTATCCTATTAGGATCAACAGAAAGTACTTTTCTAAGTCATCTAACTAATTATAACCTGGATCGGGCATTTGCTCATCTAAGTTACTTCTTCAAGACAAAAATAGGAGGCTTTGTGGCTGTCATGTGCTTGACAAGAAATAAGGCAGTGGGCCAAGACACATTTGAGACAGATGGAATTTCTTGCTCCTGTGAAAATACAGTGCTAATATCATCCTGCCTTCTCCCCTCTTTAAACACAAGTGGATCTCTAGTACAGTGAACTGTCACCCGAAACTAACAAGCAGGACGTGTTTCCTAGCAATCCAAGCTTCGGTCAAAAGTTCATGCCTTGGCAGCCCTATGCCAACTTGGACGGAGATTTGAGGAATGGCTAGAAAATATTTTTATGTAATTCACCTTGCTGTGGTATTTCATTGATAACCTTTAAAAATGTAGAGATTGTGGACTAAACATTCCTCCACATGCTAGACATATTGCTAATAATAATGACACATTACAGGCATAGTGCTGCCTGACTACTGGGTTTTATTCTAACAGCTCTGTTCAAGAATGTAACATGTTTAAATACCAGAGGATTTGTGCTTTATTCACTGACTAAATTGCTTCAATAATGGTTGCTGGAGTTGAAGCTCACAAGCGTGCCTTGTTTATACCCATTCCAACTGCGACATGTGACCTCCAGTACTTTGTTGTCTGTAGTCTTTAACACTGCATACACTTGAAAATAGTCTACAAAATGTGACCCCCTGCATTATAGGTACATTTTTACATTTGTTTATTAAAAGGCAACCTTAAGGTCACCATGCACAACAACAACAGTGCATATAAGCTTTTACTTTCCTGCGAATAAATGAAGAAAAAAAAAAAAAATATATATATATATATATATATATATTAATAATCAAAAAAATTACACCCCAAAATACATTCTGCTGCTTCTCCTGAGTATGGAAATACCGCATGTGTAAGACTTTTTGGGAGCCTAGCCATGTACAGGACCCCGAAAACCAATCACCGCCTTCAGGCTTTCTAAGGGCGTAAAATGGTGATTTCACTTCCTCGCTATCTATCACAGTTTTGGAGGCCGTGAAATGTCAAAATAGCACAACCCCCCCCCCCCCCAAATGAAACCATTTTGGAAAGAAGACACTTCAAGCTATTTGCTGTTGAGTCCATGGAATATTTTATATTTTGCCACAAGTTTTGGGAAAATTACAATTTTTTTTTTTTTTTTTTACTGTTCCTTTCATTTTTTTAATCATTTTTATTGTTATGTAAGGGAATGTAAATATCCCCTATGATAGCAATAGGTAGTGACTGGTACTCTTTTTTGAAAAAATTGTGGTCTATTAGACACTAAATCTCTCCTCTGCCCTCAAAGCATCTGACCACACCAAGATCGGTGTGATAAAATGCTTTCCCAATTTCCCAAAGGCGCTGTTTATATCCAGCGGAACCTAAGTCATGAAATGCTCGTAGCTTCCAGTTTCTTAGGCCATAGAGATGATTGGAGCCATTCTGGTCTCCGATCAGCTCTATGGTCAGCTGGCGGAACCACCGGCTGCATTCTCGGGTTCCCTGGGACAGGAGAGCCCGAGAAAACCATGGAAGACGGTGGGAGGAGGGATGTTCCCTCCCACTGCTTGTAAAAGCAGTCTAGAGGCTAATTAGCAGCTAGGATTGCTTTTACATGAAAGCTGACTACTGGCTGAAAAGTATGATGCCAAGATGACACCTAAACCTGCAGGCATCATTCTGGTATAACCACTCAAAGTCCAGCAACATACCAGTACGTTGCTGGTCCTTGTTGGGCATATATTGTAATGTTCTTTTTTTCATGCAGCCTGTGGGCTGAACGAAAAAAAGAGATTGATCAGTGGGTATGCCCACTATTAGAATACCTCCCTTCATCCACCACTTCTAATGATAGGCATACATGCACCATTTTTTTTTTTAACTTTGGAGATGAAATCACCTCCTACAGCGCTGGAGTCGCTGATTTTCATATCGCGAGAACAAATGCTGTTGCTGTCAAGATAAATAAATCAGTGCTGCAGCTGAATGGCGTACCTGAAAAGCAAACAATGGTAATGATAAAACATTAACTCAATAAAACAACTTTTTTTTGTGTTTTTGTGTGTTTTTTTTATTTTTTGTTTTTTTTTTGCACTTTTATATAAACTGTAAACTGTAAATGTTCCAGATTAGGGTCTCTCAAAATGTGATGACCATCTCATCTTTCGAAAACCTGTGTAAGTGTGCCCTAGGACTGTGCAATGCTGTACCCTACATTTATACTCCACTAGTGTGTGGTAGCGTTCGAAACATTCACCAATGCAAAGACCAGGTTGGTCAGGACAGGAGGGACATTAAAAGCAAGTGTCACGATATACAAAAAAGTGTAGCGCTATAAACCCCAAAAAATTAAGTAAATAAGACAATTTATAGTGTATATTAAACTGATATCACAAACTTATGATGTATCCTTTAGAGTACAAAGTGAAACAAAGTGATATGCTGTGAACTAAAACCATTACTTTGCATACCAAAAATATTAATTAATACGTTTAAAAATGATTGGTAAAGAACAAAGATAAAGTCCAAAAGGAGGCCCAATGGGATTAACACCATTAAGAGTTCTTTATCAAAAAAGTCCACAAATGTTGATTGTAGAAATGAAAAAGTGAAGAGAAACTGCTACCAGGGGTCTATGGAGGGTTACAAGAGGCAGAGGACCAAAGTCCACCCAAACATTACAATAAAAGGGATCAACTGGATCAGGCAGGTAAGTAGAAGTGTAGAAACACCAAAGGTGAGCAAAAGGACTGTTGGTGCTCTCAGATAAGTACTGGTGCTCTCAGATAAGAGCATCTAAAATGTTGTGACGCCCTCTCCATTTGCAAACTATTGAAGACATCTGAAGAGACATATTATCCAGACCTGTTGGTCACTAATAGGGATGAGCCGAACACTCCCCTGTTCGGTTCGCACCAGAACATGCGAACAGGAAAAAAGTTCGTTCGAACATGCGAACACCGTTAAAGTCTATGGGACACGAACATGAATAATCAAAAGTGCTAATTTTAAAGGCTTATATGCAAGTTATTGTCATAAAAAGTGTTTGGGGACCTGGGTCCTGCCCCAGGGGACATGGATCAATGCAAAAAAAAGTTTTAAAAACGTCCGTTTTTTCAGGAGCAGTGATTTTAATAATGCTTAAAGTCAAACAATAAAAGTGTAATATCCCTTTAAATTTCATACCTGGGGGGTGTCTATAGTATGCCTGTAAAGGGGCGCATGTTTCCTGTGTTTAGAACAGTCTGACAGCAAAATGACATTTTGAAGGAAAAAACTCATTTAAAACTACCCGCGGCTATTGCATTGCCGACAATACACATAGAAGTTCATTGATAAAAACGGCATGGGAATTCCCCAAAGGGGAACCCCGAACCAAAATTAAAAAAAAAAAAATGACGTGGGAGTCCTCCTAAATTCCATACCAGGCCCTTCAGGTCTGGTATGGATATTAAGGGGAACCCCGGCCAAAATTTAAAAAAAAAAATGACGTGGGGTTCCCCCTAAATTCCATACCAGACCCTTCAGGTCTGGTATGGATTTTAAGGGGAACCCCGCGCCAAAAAAAAAAAAAAAAAAAACGGCGTGGGGTCCCCCCAAAAATCCATACCAGACCCTTATCCGAGCACGCAACCTGGCAGGCCGCAGGAAAAGAGGGGGGGACGAGAGTGCGGCCCCCCCTCCCTCCTGAACCGTACCAGGCCACATGCCCTCAACATTGGGAGGGTGCTTTGGGGTAGCCCCCCAAAACACCTTGTCCCCATGTTGATGAGGACAAGGGCCTCATCCCCACAACCCTGGCCGGTGGTTGTGGGGGTCTGCGGGCGGGGGGCTTATCGGAATCTGGAAGCCCTCTTTAACAAGGTGACCCCCAGATCCCGGCCCCCCCCCTGTGTGAAATGGTAAGGGGGTACATAAGTACCCCTACCATTTCACGAAAAAAGTGTCAAAAATGTTAAAAATGACAAGAGACAGTTTTTGACAATTCCTTTATTTAAATGCTTCTTCTTTCTTCTATCTTCCTTCATCTTCTGGTTCTTCTGGCTCTTCTGGTTCTTCTGGTTCTTCCTCCGGCGTTCTCGTCCAGCATCTCCTCCGCGGCGTCTTCTGTCTTCTTCTCCTCGGGCCGCTCCGCACCCATGGCATGGGGGGGAGGCTCCCGCTTTTCTCTTCTTCTCTTCTTCTCTTCTTCTTTTCTTCTTTTCTTCTCTTCTTCTCTTCTTCTCTTCTTCATTTTCTTCTCCGGGCCGCTCCGCAATCCATGCTGGCATGGAGGGAGGCTCCCGCTGTGTGACGGCGCTCCTCGTCTGACAGTTCTTAAATAACGGGGGGCGGGGCCACCCGGTGACCCCGCCCCCCTCTGACGCACGGTGACTTGACGGGACTTCCCTGTGGCATTCCCCGTGACGTCACAGGGAAGTCCCGTCAAGTCACCGTGCGTCAGAGGGGGGCGGGGTCACCGGGTGGCCCAGCCCCCCCCGTTATTTAAGAACTGTCAGACGAGGAGCGCCGTCACACAGCGGGAGCCTCCCTCCATGCCAGCATGGATTGCGGAGCGGCCCGGAGAAGAAAATGAAGAAGAGAAGAAGAGAAGAAAAGAAGAAGAGAAGAAGAGAAGAGCGGGAGTCTCCCCCCCATGCCATGGGTGCAGAGCGGCCCGAGGAGAAGAAGATAGAAGACGCCGCGGAGGAGATGCTGGACGAGAACGCCGGAGGAAGAACCAGAAGAGCCAGAAGAGCCAGAAGAGCCAGAAGAACCAGAAGATGAAGGAAGATAGAAGAAGCATTTAAATAAAGGAATTGTCAAAAACTGTCTCTTGTCATTTTTAACATTTTTGACACTTTTTTCGTGAAATGGTAGGGGTACTTATATACCCCCTTACCATTTCACACAGGGGGGGGCCGGGATCTGGGGGTCACCTTGTTAAAGGGGGCTTCCAGATTCCGATAAGCCCCCCGCCCGCAGACCCCCACAACCACCGGCCAGGGTTGTGGGGATGAGGCCCTTGTCCTCATCAACATGGGGACAAGGTGTTTTGGGGGGCTACCCCAAAGCACCCTCCCAATGTTGAGGGCATGTGGCCTGGTACGGTTCAGGAGGGAGGGGGGGCTGCACTCTCGTCCCCCCCTCTTTTCCTGCGGCCTGCCAGGTTGGGACTCGGATAAGGGTCTGGTATGGATTTTTGGGGGGACCCCACGCCGTTTTTTTTTTTTTTTTTGGGCGCGGGGTTCCCCTTAAAATCCATACCAGACCTGAAGGGTCTGGTATGGAATTTAGGGGGAACCCCACGTCATTTTTTTTTTTAAATTTTGGCCGGGGTTCCCCTTAATATCCATACCAGACCTGAAGGGCCTGGTATGGAATTTAGGGGGACCCCCACGTCATTTTTTTTTTTTTATTTTGGTTCGGGGTTCCCCTTTGGGGAATTCCCATGCCGTTTTTATCAATGAACTTCTATGTGTATTGTCGGCATTGTCGGGTAGTTTTAAATGAGTTTTTTCCTTCAAAATGTCATTTTGCTGTCAGACTGTTCTAAACACAGGAAACATGCGCCCCTTTACAGGCACACTATAGACACCCCCCAGGTACGAAATTTAAAGGGATATTACACTTTTATTGATTGACTTTAAGCATTATTAAAATCACTGCTCCTGAAAAAACGGACGTTTTTAAAACTTTTTTTTGCATTGATCCATGTCCCCTGGGGCAGGACCCAGGTCCCCAAACACTTTTTATGACAATAACTTGCATATTAGCCTTTAAAATTAGCACTTTTGATTTCTCCCATAGACTTTTAAAGGGTGTTCCGCGGCATTCGAATTTGCCGCGAACACCCCAAATTGTTCACTGTTCGGTGAACTTGCGAACAGCCAATGTTCGAGTCGAACATGAGTTCGACTCGAACTCGAAGCTCATCCCTAGTCACTAAGCCTTTTTGACTTGTATGATGTATTTCCTCTCAAGTCAATCAGTTCTGGTAAGCCTCTTGATGCCTTCGGTGACGGTTTCTGAATCACCAACAGTCCTTTTGCTCACCTTTGGTGTTTTTACACTTCTACTTACCTGCCTGATCCAGTTGATCCCTTTTATTGTAATGTTTGGGTGGACTTTGGTCCTCTGCCTCTGGTAAGCCTCCATAGAACTCTGCTGGCGATTTCTCTTCACTTTGTCATTTCTACAATCAACATTTGTGGACTTTTTTGATAAAGAACTCTTAATGGTGTTAATCCTATTGGGCCTCCTTTTGGACTTTATCTTTGTTCTTTACCAATCATTTTTAAACGTATAAATTAATATTTTTGGTACTCAAAGTAATGGTTTTAGTTCACAGCATATTACTTTGTTTCACTTTGTACTCTAAAGGATACATCATAAGTTTGTGATATCAGTTTAATATATACTATATATTGTTTTATTTACTTAATTTTTTGGGGTTTATAGCGCTACACTTTTTTGTATATCGTCTTTACCCTGGGTCTATAGATATGTTGGCTGCTATTTACTTCCATCCTCTAGCGCAGCGCTGTATTTATATTTCTTTTACAAAAGCAAGTGTCACGCCTATATCTGCCTTTTATGCAGACACAACATCTTCTTTGTGGATTTCTTTGGGTAGGGGTACCAGGGAGGACATATGGAAAATGCCTCTCATGCAGCCGGCTCACTGCATTTGGATTGGGAAGTTGGGCAACAGCACCGTCTGGAAACAGAAGGGCTGTTATGATCTCTTCTTGGAATTTAAGGAAGGATCCAGTTTGTCCCGAAGCTTTGTATAGCAAATAAGCATTCAGCAGAGCCAATTGGAATAAATATACAGACACTTTTTTATACCAGTGTCTGACCTTATGGGCAATTGGGTACAGCGCCAACAACTGGTCGTTGAGATCCACCCCTCCCATGTTAAGGTTGTATTCGTGGACACAGAGGGGTTTCTCCACAACACCAGTCGCCGTTTGAATTTGGACCGTCCTGTCTGAGTGAAGAGAGGACAGAACAAAAACATTCTTATTATCCCTCTACGTCACTGCGAGCAAATTATTACATCTCAAGCAGGCTCTCTCCCCAAGCCTAAGACTGGAATCTACAAGCCGCTGGGGTAAGCCCTGGCGATTAGATCGCACGGTGCCACATGCGCCAATTCCATGATCTAACAAATGACTAAAAAGTGGCATGCTTGTGTAATAATTGTCCACATACAAGTGGTACCCCTTTCCCGAATAAGGGTGACACCAAGTCCCACACAATCTTACCAGCGCTCCCTATGTAGTCTGGGCAGTTCTCCAGCTCTACATAACTATCTCTTCCCTCGTAAACCAAACTAAACCAAACCAAACCAAACTATATGTATAGGCTGTTGCCCTGCCACAGCACTTATACATCTTGACCCCATATCTGACACGCTTGCAGGAAAGATACTGTTTGAATGACAAGCGGACAGAAAACTTAATCAGGGACTCATCCATGCAGACAACTTGATTGGGAGTAAACAAGGATGCAAACTGCTGGTTGAAGTGGTTTACGAGGGGCCAAATTTTGTAGAGCCGATCGTATTCAGGGTCACCCCGAGAACGACAAAGTTCATTGTCATTGAAATGCATGAATCGCAAAATCTGCTCTTATCGTGTCCTGATCCTGGAGGCAGAGAATACGGGCATATGGTGAATTGGGTCAGTGGACCAATATGACCGCAACTCACTTTTTTTAGTTGTGCCCATGAGGAGGGATAGGCCCAGGAAGGTCTTAAATTCGGAGACCGTAATAGGTCTCCAATCTCTAGCAAGGGCCAACTGGGGATTAGCGGCGATGAATTAACCAGCATACAAACTGCTTTAGTCCACAATAGATCTATAGAGATCTTCCGTGAAAAAAAGTGAATAAAAATCATGTGACATAAAATCAACAGTTTCCACCTGAATTCCAGGTTGGCCAGTGAATGGGGGAAGTACAGGTGCTGCAGAAGTGGTGGGCTCCCGATTAGGTTTGGCAAATTCAGCAGGAAGGGCACTATGTGCTCGACAGGCCAGTCTTTGTCTTCTTGGTGGCTGTGGGACACTAGTTATGCTAGCCACCTCACCAGCTTGAACTGCACTTATGGGCCTCGCCACATCACCAAGTGTTACTGCAGTGCTGGATGTAAGACCAGGATGTACTAGGCCGCTGGTGAAGGGGTTAATGGGGGGGGGCGATTGGGGGGTGATCGGAGGGTGAAATGTGTGCCTACGTGTACTGTGTCTGCGGAGTGTTGTTGCAATTCACATTTGGATGTCCTCTCTTCTCTCCCTGGAACGGAAAAGAATTCCAGAGAGGGAGATGACATCACTTCCCCTGCCTGTGTTTACACTTACAGGCAGGGGAAGCATTTCATTCGTCAGAACCAATCAGCAGGTCCAAACCAGAAATCATTGGCCTGGGCCTGGAGATTGATTGGTTCTGAAACTAATCGGATTGCCTCCTAGGGGGCCACGCACCCGACGTAAGGTAACGTCGTTTCGCCCACCCGTGACAATCTTCCGCAGTAAAACTGCTGCGGCTGGTCGTGAACCGGTAAATTGTGCAACTATGTGGCAAATGAGGCTTAATGTTGATAAATGTAAAGAAAAGCAATTATTGCAATTCTTTGTCGGGATGTGGTGCGTTTATCCTCAAATTTCTAGCTGATATTCAAAATTGATAAATGTAAAGTTATGCACTTGGGGGCTAAAAATATGCACGCATCATACCTACTAGGGGGAGTACAACTGGGGGAATCAATGGTGGAGAAAAATCTGGGTGTTCGGGTAGATCATAAGCCTAATAATGGCAAGCAATGCCAAACTGCGGTTTCCAATCCCAGCAAAACACTTTTTTGTATTAATAGAGGTATGGACTCCAGAGAGAGGGATATCATTTTGCCCCTGTACAAATCATTGGTAAGACCTCATCTGGAATATGCAGTTCAGTTTTAGGCACCAGTTCACAAAAAGGATATCGGGGGAACTGGAGAAAGTGCAAGGAAGGGCAACCAAACTGATATTAGGCATGGAGGAGCTCAGAAACTGAATGTATTCTCTCTTGAGAAGAGGAGATTAAAGGGGGTATGATCAACATGTATAATCACATAAGTGGTCCATATAGTAAACTTTATGTTGAGTTATTCACTTTAAGGTAATCGCAGAGGACAAGGGGGCACTCTTTACGTCTGGAGGAAAAGAGATTTAATCTCCAAATACAGAAAAGGTTTCTTCACAGTAAGAGCTGTGAAAATGTACAATACTCCCCTAAGAGCTAGTTCTGTCCAGCTCAGCAGATTGCTTAAAAAAAGAACTGTATTCTTTCCTAAATGTACATAATATAACTGGATACTAACATTTATATGTAAAGTTGATCCATGGAATATCCGATTGCCTCTTGGGGGATCAGGAAGGAGTTTTTTTCCCCTGCTGGAGCAAATTGGATCATGCTTTACTGTTTTTTTTTTGCCTTCCTCTGCATCAACTGTGTGTATGGAATTGTGTATATAGGATTATATTTTTTTCTCCTGATATTGGTTGAACTAGATGGTCTTTTTTCAACCAGACTGTAAGGAAGGGCATGCCAACAACCAAGATGGCGGCCGCAGAAGATTTCCTGCACTTCATGTCCCTTTGAGAAGAGCTGCATGAGCGCATTTGCATGCGCCAATTCGCACGCACGCCAATGCGCACGAGCACCAATGAAAAATGGGTTGCTAACAAATATGCACATGCGCGTACCCTATGACAGTTCTTGGCACCAAATGGACTATTTAAACTGGGTCAGTACCCAGGATCAGTGCTGTCTGGTCTACAGTGTTCCCCATGATTCTTGCTACCTTTTACTCTTTACCAGTTCCAGTTGTTTGACTTGGCTTGTTCCTGACTACTCCTGCCATCTGCCTGCATCGACCCAGATTCCTGCCACCTGCCTGCTCCTCTGGTTACCACGTTGTCCTCCTGTTACCGACCCGGCCTGTACCTTGACCTTGCTCCAGCCTCTGAATCTGTTCCTGAGTTGTCCGTTTGTGTATAACCCTGCCTGCCTGTGTTCCTATCAGTGGCATCTCCAGCTTTCATATTTAGGGGGGGCACATGAGGGGGACAAGGAAAAAGTAGGGGGGCAACTATAAAATGCAATTATATATATATATATATATATATATATATATATATATATATATATATATATATCCTGGGGCCCTTTACTACGATCCTACAACAGCCCTTTCACATGTTCTGCAGTGAGCTCCCTTCCTACTTTATTGCCCCCCCCCCCAGGGTGGCAGAGAACAAGAGATATATGTCAACAGCATACCAAGAAAATATAAGGGTCCAAAGCAGTGGGAGAACTATCAGGGTTGCAAAGGTTGTCTTGCCACCGGGCCCTGGTGTTCTGCCACTGTGGGGTTCCCCAGCCTCTTCTTGCTGTCCTGCTCCTGCTATTGACAGCACTGGTCTGGCATCTCTAGGCATTTACAGGCTGGTTCTCCTGTCCTAAGGACGGGAGAAATCAGTCTGTTTTTTTCAGTAACTGAGAGTCCTGGTGGAGTCCTTCCTGCAACTCGCTCTTCTCCCTGCCAATGAGGATGCAGGGGGAGGAGCAGATCGGGCGGCCGTGGTTGTGTGAGCGCTCGCATTATGCAGTGTCAGCGAGCAGAGGGAGGGGGGAGGAATCACCCGCAGGAGCTGACTGGGGAGCTGACTGGGGACGCTCTACCTCTTAGACATTGCCTTTTTGTAAAAAAGAAAAAAATAATTTTTTTTTTTTTTTAATTGGGGGGGGCACATGGTGGAGCACAGCATAATGTTGGGGACGCCATTGGTTCCTATCCCCTCAGAACCTTTACTCCACTAGCTGCTATGTCTATCTCCTGGTCTGTGGCGTCAAGTGTCGGCCTGTTCCAGTGTTCAGCCTGCCTGTTGTCCCTGGTCTTCCACCTTACTGGTGTTCTACCACAGTTCCATCGGGAGTTGCGGTCTAGCTCTGCTGCTAGGGATCATGCCAGGCACTTGTGCCACTCTGCACTCCTGTGCCTCCTGTCAGCTCTATCAGGGGCCTCGAGTCAAAGGTGTAAGAGAGGCCTTCCTCTGCATACCGGGCTCATCTACCAGGTACCTGAAACAGACTAACTAAACTATTCATACCCCTTGACATTTTCCACATTTTGTCATGTTACAACCAAAAATGTAAATGTATTTTATTGGGATTTTATTTGATATTCCAACACAAAGTGGCACATAATTGAGAAGTGGAAAAAAATGATAAATGTTTTATTTTTTACAAATAAATATCTGAAAAGTGTGCGTGCATTTGTATTCAGCCCCCCTGAGTCAATACTTTGTAGAACTACCTTTCGCTGCAATTACAGCTGCAAGTCTTTTTGGGTATGTCTCTACCAGCTTTGCACATCTAGAGAGTGAAATATTTGCCCATTCTTCTTTGCAAAATAGCTCAAGCTCTGTCAGATTGGATGGAGCGCGTCTGTGCACAGCAATATTCAAGTCTTGCCACAGATTTTCAATTGAATTTAGGTCTGGACTTTGACTTGACCATTCTAACACATGAATATGCTTTGATCTAAACCATTCAATTTTAGATCTGGCTGTATGTTTAGGGTCGTTGTCCTGCTGGAAGGTGAACCTCCTCCCTGGTCTCAAGACTTTTGCAGACTCTAACAGGTTTTCTTCTAAGATTGCCCAGTATTTGGCTCCATCCATCTTCCTATCAACTCTGACCAGCTTCCCTGTCCCAGCTGAAGAAAAGCATCCCCACAACATAATGCTGCCCATAACACTGCCATCAACATGCTTCACAGTGGGGATGGTGTGTTCTGTGTGATGTGCAGTCTTAGTTTTCCACCACACATAGCGTTTTGCTTTCAAACAAAAAGGTTAAATTTTGATCTCATCTGACCAGAGCACCTTCTTCCACATGTTTGCAGTGTTACCCACATGGCTTCTCTCAAACTGCAAACGGGACTTCTTATGGCTTTCTTTCAACAATGGCTTTCTTGTTGACATGCTTCCATAAAGGCCACATTTGTGGAGTACAAGACTAATAGTTGTCCTGTAGACAGATTTTTCCCACCTGAGCTGTAGATCCCTGCAGCTCCTCCAGAGTTACCATGGGCCTCTTGGCTGCTTCTCTAATTAATAATAAATGCAAAAAATACTAAAGCACTGAAATAGATATAGTGAGAATAAATCCTGTGAATTATATATCTAAAAATGTGACTGAAAAAATCATAATGCTGCAAACTATAAAAAGTGCTCAGACACCTATAACAAGTAATTATTTAAAAATAATAGTTGCGCTGATATTAACCCAGTCAATCTGTGCACAATTAATAGTAATCCCTCCACATTAAAATAAATATATATATGATAAATAAAAAATATATATGGGTCTGGTCAGGTCAGAAACATTAAACCAAAAAACAATGATCTTATATCCACAATGTGAATCACAAGCAACCGCCTGTGCTATTGGATCTGTATAAATATAAATAAATGAATAATAATATAAATAAATAATATCATATAGTGTAGGAAAATATCTGTTGAAAGCTGTTCTCAATTGTATATAAAAAATTAAATATAGTATCAATAAATTATATATAGAAGATGTCTGTTGAAAGCCGTTCCTAATTATATATAGTATGCTTTATAGTAAGGCAGGAGATAGGTCTATTCACAAAGATCTCCCAAATTTTCTCTGTATTCTGAGGATTTCCAGATGAATGTTCTCTGGTATTGCACACATGTGAAATAAGCAGAAAAGACATGATTGCTCAGTAACTAATTACTTTGAAATAGTAACACTTCACTGGATACACTCACATGAGCCTGGATGGTAAATGCCTGGATGAAGAGAAAAACAATCAGCCACTTTGGGCGCGGTGAGTCTTTACACCGCTCGTAACACGCCGCTGACCGGCCTCAATACCACACGTCACTGACTCCTCTGAAAAAACAATCAGCCGCTTGGGGCGCAGTGAGTCCTCACACTGCTCTTGACAAGCTGGTGACCGGCCTCAATACTGCACGACACTGACTCCTCCTACGCGTTGCGTCACACGACACGTGACTTTTTCAAGGTCAAGGTTCAAAGTGACCTTGAAAAAGTCACGTGTCGTGTGATGCAACGAGTGTTACGAGTCTTTACACCACTCGTAAAACGCTGCTGACCGGCCTCAATACCACACGTCACTGACTCCTCCAAAAAAACAATCAGCCGCTTGGGGCGCGGTGAGTCCTCACACCGCTCTTGACAAGCTGCTGACCGCCTCAATACTGCACGTCACTGACTCCTCCTACGCGTTGCGTCACACGACACGTGACTTTTTCAAGGCCAAGGTTCAAGGTGACCTTGAAAAAGTCACATGTCGTGTGATTTTGCACTTAAGGGCTGCCCTGCCGCCGTATATGTACGGTTCCTATGGTCCTTAAGCGGTTAATGTTTAAATGCTAAGACCTAAAACATGTCCATGTATTCTTTAGGTACCTACAGGCGTTACAGAATGTTTGCCAGATCTAACTGTTGTTTGGTTGGATCTGAAAGTGCTCTTATGCCTGTAAGCCTTCTATGCTGCCACCTGATGAGGTTGCTTAGGGAAGAAGTGGATCAGCCAAGATGGATTTTCCCAATGGATCGCACAAACATAAAAAACCACCAGATGCAAACTTACCTGTTTTAAAAATGAATGTTTAGCAGCCAGGTTGTGCATGTATTTCTGATGACAGCTCCAAGAATTGAGTCCTACAGTTTCTTTATTTTCCAGCAACAATTCTGCCATGATTTAAACTGAGCAATAAACAAGTTTCTGTGTTGGCCCACATAGACTCTCTGACAATGTGATGTGGTTAGATTAGCCACAGCAGCAGCAGTCCGAAAAAAACAGATGTCCTGACCACTCAGCTCTGAAATTACTTTAGACCTCCTGTATGAATTCACTGCTGAATGCTTGTACCTGCTCATTTTCATTTATTACATACAAATACATGTATGATACAAAGCATGGCAACGTTATTTATACAATAAATTAAAATGTTCTTTGTGTGAATTCCAGGTAGATATAAAATACACAAGTTCACAAATTTATGCAGCTCTGTAATCAATAATATGTCATGAAATGTATTTTTTTTTTTTTATGCAAGCGACGTTAACGTGATATTAAACCCTTTTTTTTTAATTTAAATGGCCTTTTTCTTTCTCCTGCAGCCAGTCCCCAAGCCACAGGCGCCCCCTTCCTATTTGCAGATGTCTCCCTGGCTTGCTGACTGGTAAGGAGACACCCATGCCTGTGTGCTCCTGGCAGCAAGAGCATTCCCTGCCTAGTAATGCAGATTGGAAGACCCAGTGACAGTGAAGCAGGACTGTATGGGATTGTTTGGGCTGGGGGAGCAGAACAAGGTACTGGCCATTTTTACTTAAATGCAGAGAATGTATTACGATAAAAAACGCTGAGCATTTAGTACCACTTTAGGCATAGTTCCCAACTGTCCCTGATTTTGTAGGACTGTCACCGATTGGAACAAAGTCCCTCTGTCCCTCGTTCCTCCTCATTTGTCCCTCATTTTGGTCTGATCTATATAATTGTATATAAAATGCACTATTTATCTTTCAAAAAGTGTTTGCCAGTGCTAAATCTTTCATCCAATTACTAAATTGGTTTATTTGCAAACTTCAAAAGCCAATATAAAGGAAAAGCAGTGATAAAAATAAAGCACTTGTAGATTTAACTATATTTTTTTCTATAATTCTCCTTTAAGGGGGCGTGGCAGGGGGTGTGTCCTATTCCTACATACACTTGCTAGATGTCCCTCGCTCCAATCTCAAAAAGTTGGGAGGTATGCTTTAGGTACCAACATTTGACTTGGCATCTTGTCAGGAAACTCCTGCCAGTAACAGTCGATCTAGACCTGCTGGTGCGCGTTTGCGGGGCGCCAATGCGCATGCGCGTGCGCACACCATTAGCTCCAGGTGGGCTATTTAAACCTGACTGACACAGGTGAACTTTGCTGTCTTCTCTACAGCGTTCCGTGTGTTCCCTGACTATCTGAAACCTGTTCTTGTGTTGATCCAGCTTGTCTGAAGACTATTCCTGCTATCCGCCTGCATCTGACCCCCAGCCCGTCTGACTACTCTTCTACCTGCTCCTCTGATCCTTCTGCCATCCACCTTATAACTGACCCGGCTTGCCTGACCTTCTACAAGTCTCATCCAGCCTGCTGTACCTGTTTGCTGAGCCATCCTGCTCCTGGTTCCAATCTGATGATCTAGTTCCAGCCTGCTGTGTCTGTTTACTGAGCCATCCTGCTCCTGGTTCCAGTCTGCTGATCCAGTTTCAGTCTGCTGTGCCTGTTTGCTGAGTCATCCTGCTCCTGGTTCCAGCCCACTGATTCCGCTTCCAGCCTGCTGTACCAGTTCCTACCTGAATCTCCTGAACCTCTGGACTGCTGTTGATCCTGCCAGGCACTCGTACCACTCCTCACTCCTGTGCTTCCTGTCTATCCTATCAGGGGCCTCGAGTCGGAGGCGTAAGAGAGTCCATTCTCTGCAATTCGGGCTCACCTACTAGATACGCAACACATCTGCTTGTTGCAGTCTACAGAAAAGGCTATATGGCAGAGCTCAGACTGGGGAAGGAAAAGCAGCATAAGAAGTAAATTAGTTAAGCTTCAGTGCACAAAGCATGCTGATGAGAAGGCAAAGTGACAAAGAGATGAGCTTATCCATTTGTTGCTTCTCTTTTCATTGTCCAGTCAAAATGTAGGGTTGGGGAGAGGACCTGTGAGGTGAAACATCTCTCATATTTATGTTTCATCTTTGTATTTAGCTGTTTGACTGAAGTTCAGGTTAAAAAAAAAACGAAAGTAAAAAACGGCAAACACAAGCTAACAAAAAAAGAGAGGAAAAAGTTTAAAAGGGCTGGTTAAGGTTGTCTAAGTGTTAATAGGTGTTAGGGGTTTTAGGTAAAATTACATTTTCTGGGGAGGGGTACAGATCAGTTTGGTAACTTACCTGGAATGAAGTGTATCACAAGGAATTCTCTGATTAGACGAGGTGGAGAGCATTACATCACCCCCCACCTCTCGACATTAAAGTGATTGTAAGGATCACCTTTTAAAACAATTAATTCAGTTTAAAAAAGAAATGAAAGGCAAAACATTTGTGTATAGATAATATATACACCCTTTTCCCTTTTTTATAAGTGATCACATTCCCTCTGTTGTCAGCTGCATAAGAGCTGAGGAGAGGAGAAGCAATAGCACGCTGATGATAGTGAAGGGCTGTGCAGGGAGGGTGTGTCAGGACAAGTCTGATCATTGGAGGAGAGCAACCTGAGTTCCCAGCATAGCTAGAGAACTGACCATGGTGTGTTCTCCTGCTTAGTGCGGTCCGTTTTTTTAATAAGAAAGCAGAAGTACTAGCAGGAACACCGGGCATTTCACACAAAGGAAGCATTACAAAGATAACAGGATACTTTTCTATACAAGTGCATGGTACAGCAGATGCATATCAGGAATATGAAATGCTGGGGTAACAAACACTTTAAGCAATCAGAGAACGATTTACATGCATTCAAAAAAGGCAACGCATTCTCTGAATAGCGTCCATGCTGAGCAGTTGGCCTTTTGTGTTCACAAAGCATCGAGCCGGTCACTCAGCATTGGACCAAGACATAGCAAACAAACAATCATAAATATTGCGCTCTTGATGTATCACACAAAAATATAGAATATATAAATTGAATAAAGCTGCACCACTAACAAGAGATATTTTACACAGTAATAACAATGCATATACAGTATGTGTTGTGCTAAAGTCCAAGTAAAAAGTCCATATAAAAATTCAAAAAGTGAAAGCAAAAATTATATAAAAATATATAACTCTTAAAGCGGAGTTCCACACAAAAATGGAATTTCCGCTTTAAGTGCTGGTGACCCCCTGATATGCCACATTTGGCATGTCATTTTTCTGGGGGGGGGAGCGGGTACCCTGTTTTTACAGGCACCCAACTCCCACTTCCTCCCCTGGCGCCGCGGCCCTGGAAGGAAGCTCACCTCTCCCTCCTCCCTCCCTGCAATCTTCTGGGACACGTCACAGGTCTCAGAAGATTGCCCGGCCATTCACAGCTTGCAGCACGGCTCGCTCATGCAGAGTGCATGCCCCACTGTGAAGCCACAGCCGGGCCCCCCACAGTTAGAATGCCAGCGCCGTGGAGTGGAGGGGGAGAGTAGCGAGGCTTCCTGCACCCGCATCGCTGGACCCTGGGACAGGTGAGTGTCTAATTATTAAAGTCAGCAGCTACACTTTTTGTAGCTGCTGTCTTTTAAATGGGTGGAACTCCACTTTAAGGAGGTTTTACACTACGAGAGTCTTCATTTGGGATGTTTACTACTGATACAGATGGTCCTGAGGATTGGGGTTATCCAATGGTCTGTTTTGGGATGTTTTCCATTTGGCTTCCATATGAGACCGGTGCATGAGGAGACATCTAAGCTTCCGTAAAAGGAGGTCCATACTTTGTGGTAAGAGTACATCCTGACTTATGGTAGTGGTGAACTCACGTGGTGAAGAGATTCATCTTGTTTTTGGCACACAGGATTCACTTTGTTTTTGTTTTTTACTTTTTTCACTTTTTATATACTTTTTGCTTTCACTTTTTGAATTTTTACTTGGACTTTAGCACAACACATATATGCATTGGACCAAGAAGCAAGTGAAGATCACTGAAGTAGCAATGTATACTTCAGAGATCTCCAGCTTCCAGGGACATTGGCCAGGTATGGAATATTCATAAAACATTGGTCCAATGTAAAAGTATACCACGCCCAGAATTCTTCTTTAAGTTTTAATTAGATTCAATTATATTAAAAAAAAAGCAGCTTTCTTTTATTTTCTTAAAAAAGCTGGTTTAATTGGCCTTATTCATGTAAGTAATCTACTTGGTGAAATTGAGGCTGATTTTGATGACATTTCACATAAGAAACAAAACTTTTGGAAAAGTGGATGGTTTGTTATGCTGTGTATACACGACCGGTCTTTTCGACAGTAAAGGTCCGACGGAACGAATCCGCCGGACAATTCAATTGTGTGTGGGCTTCATCGGACCTTTGCTGTCGAAAAATCAGACGGACTTTAGAAATAGAACATGTTTCAAATCTTTCCGATGGACTTTAGTCCGGTCGAAAAATCCGTTCGTCTGTATGCTAGTCCCACAGACAAACAATGACGCAAGGGCATCTACCGGCTACTGGCTATGAACTTCCTTATTCTAGTCCGGTCGTACATTCTTACGTTCGAATCAGTCGGACTTTGGTGTGATCGTGTGTAGGCAAGTCCGTTGTGCCGGAACTCTGTCGGAAGTCCGTCAAAAAAGTCCTTCGGAGTTCAGTCTGTCGAAAGTCCGCTCGTGTGTACATAGCATTAGAGGTTTTATTGCGGTCTGAGTCCCTGTTAGGGAGATTTACCCCTCTATTTGTACTGGTGATTATTGTCACTGAGTCAGAAAATGAGGGGAAATCCAAAATTTTAGAATTGTCTCTAGAACAAGCAGTAATGGGAAATGTATTTTGGACACCTGTCATGAGGTCAATTGTCTAAAAGAAGAATTCACCTCACTTTGCGAGATTTTCTTTAACTTTATTTCATGTCTCTTGTGAAAGAAGTGAAGGTAAACCTCCCCAATTGTACAAAAAATAACCTGGGATGGGATATCTAACGAAAACTAAACAAAAATAGTGGCTATAGATGCATAATAAGATAGTACAAGACACAATAGTGATGTGAAAAGCATTGTATACCCTGAGAAACAAATGAACTCCTTCTTAATGTTTCCTTACTGTCTTCTTTGCATGAGTATCATTCTTTCTGTGCAGGCATTAGGGTGACACGTTTAAATACCAATCATCAAGAGTCCTGCTGTTTCTTACTGAGGATCTTCTAGAAGTGAAGAACCCTTTTTGTCACTAAAAGAAGAGGTAGGAATGATCTGGACAAGGTGATCATTTTATATGGAATATCCCATTTAATAAAAGAAAAAAGAAAAAGCTGCGCTATCAAGTGAAACAAACTAAGACTGAAAACAACTGCAGCTGCTAGCACACAACAAACCAAGTCCCAAATAATATCAAAATAAAAAAGTGCAGCGCTAACCTATAAGTGGAAATAAACAAGTGTGTGACTCTATATATCAAGAATCAAGTGACAAAGGTAAAAAAACAATAACATTTCAGAAATGTGCAAGTTAATGTCTCTAGACAAAGTGGCACTCTCAAAAGTCTATAAACAGTGGAAACAGAAGGTCCTCTCCCAAGCAGGGGAGTATCAATGTCTTGGAGGGGCTATGGGCACTTGTAAGGGGGCGACCACAGGTTGCAATAACACTCCAATCTTCAAGAAAAAAGGTGGGTACTCTTACCGGAACAGTAGGACGCATCTGCCATATAGCAGTGCATCAGTAAGGCAAAAAGGGGGTGGTCATCCAGGATATCCAACCAGGTAGTGTCTTCCGGGTCCCGACCACCAATGGAGGGGTGGTTGGCCTGAACAGGCTGTGGATCTCCAATACACCCGATCTCCGATACCGGAATTAATCGATCAAAAGCAGATGGTTCAATTCTTAGATGTGATGGCTGCATTAGTTCTTTCCTTTATTTTCTCCTAGCGATCCTGTTTTTCAACAGAACAAGCTGTCCTGATTATGTCCCAATAATCCGAGATTTTCAGCTGCAATGCTTACAACAGGTGATGGCATTAGAACTTTTGCCTGTGTTACTAATGAGCAAACCTGTGCTTGCACCTGGAAGTTTGGAGAATTATTATTATTATAATATTATTATTATTTTTATATCCCATTTAATGCCTTCAATATAACAAGGATGTGCGAACAAAATCTATTCTCATACTTTTGGACAATGTATATGAAAAGCCTAAAGTGGCAAATTATTTTTGCTCCTTCCAGGCATTTTTTCTTGTAATCTGCTACGTAAAAAAGATTACTTAAATTGTACATGTCACATGAGGTGTATGCCATTTTTAGGTATCTCTGCCCTTTCTTTACTATTTACAATATCATTCATGCTGGATAGTATAGTTTTTGCTATGCTGTGTCTATAATTGCAACTTTTATGCCGCATACACGCGATTGGATTTTCCGACGGGAAATGTTGGATGTGAGCTTGTTGCCGGAAAGTCCGACCGTGTGTATGCTCCATCATACAATTGTCAGACTTTCCACCAACAAATGTTGGCCAGCATGTTCTCAAATTTTCCGCCAACAAATGTTTGTTGTCGGATTTTCCAAGCGTGTTTACACAAGTCCGTCCGACAAAAGTCCAAAGTACAAACACGCATGCTCAGAAGCAGAAGCGGCCGGTCTTGTAAACTAGCGTTCGTAATGGAGAATTAACATTTGTGACATGGCAAATTATGAAATCTACGAATGCAGCGTACATTCTCTTCTTCTTTAATGGGATAATAATGAAGCTGCTTTGCTGGTGATACTGATGGAGTTATCGCAAATGAAGTTTCAAAGGCTTTTTTTTTTTCTAGTGATATCAAGAATAATATTATTATGCTTTATTTATTTATTTTTGGGGAAGTTGTCATAACACCATTATCCAATAGTTTTAAGGATCAAAGAAACAACTATGTTGGTGTCCCTTGTTAATTTTACATTGTATGTAACTGCCTACTCCCAAACTGTCATTTGAAGTAAAACACATAGCCAAGTATTATTCTCCACAATTTTTTATTGTGCATTAAAAAAAAAAATAGACATGCTATCTGCCAATAGAACTTAACCAAAAAGTGCATCCAAAAATATAGAAAATATACCAAATCAAATCCTTATTGAACCAAAAAAATAATGTCAAAGCAATAACTCCAAGGCCAATAATAAATAACACGTTATCTCCTCCGATTCCGCAACATGTCTGGTTGACGAACGGCCGTTCAGAAACGAACTGAAAAGCACGAAATGAAAAGCGTGAATCAACACTCACCAAACTTCTACTAACATGAAATTAGCAGAAGGAGCCCAAAAAGGGTGGCGCTAGAGAGCTGAAAAACCACGTAGTACGTCTAGTACGTCACTACGTTCCTAATTGTTGACCAACATTTGTGTGACCGTGTGTATGCAAGACAAGTTTGAGCCAACACCCTTTGGACAAAAGTCCACGGTTTTGTTGTCGGAAAGTCAGATCGTGTGTACGGGGCTTTAGAGCTGCGGCTATCATACACAGACTTAGTACTGTTGTTTATCAGTGAACCACTTAGTTTTTTCAGTGAACTATTCAGGCAATACAAGGCTTTCTGTGAATAGATTAGCGAAGAGGAGGGGGGACAAGGAGGAAATATGCAGCTCTTGAGGTAGCAGCACCAGATTTTATTAAAAGCTATATTGTCTGTCATGAATTCAATTATAGATAGTAAATAAAGGTCGGTGATTACCTACAGTTCTGCTATAACCATTTCAGCTCTCACACCTGTACACCCCTATAGACCAGAGCAATTTTTTATTTTCTGCTATGGACCTATGTGGTTATTAGTTACTTGTCATTACTGAAGACAACAAGATAATAATTATATATACTGTATATATACAGAGGGTAAAATAAGTATTGAACATGTCATCATTTTTCTAGGTGAATATATTGTTGTTATTGATAAATTGCCCCACATGTCAGTAACAACCCATGCAATCCATACATACAAATAAACCAAAACAAATAAATTCAGAAATTAAGTTATGTGTAATAAAATAGAATACACAAGGAAAAAGTAGTGAACACATGAAGAAAGGGAGGTGCAAAAAGGCATGGAAAGTCAAGACACCAGCTGAAATCTATCAGTAATTAGAAAGCAATCCTACCCCTTGCCAATGCAAATAATATCAGCTGGGTCAGTCTCAACTGATGGCCTATAAAAAGGCATCTCATTACCAAAGTGTCACACAAGAAACATCTCATGATGGGTAAAAGCAGAGATTATCTCAAGACCTTTGCAACCTTATTGTTTCAAAAAATACCGATGGTATTGGTTACAGAATGATTTCTAAACCTCTGAATGTTCCGGTGAGCACTGTTGGGGCCATAATACAGAAGTGGAAAGAACATTATTTCACCATAAACTGGCCATGACCAGGTGCTCCTCACAAGATTTTTGACAGGGGAGGGAAAAGAATGTTGAAGCTTGTTTAAAGTTAGACACACAACATTTAGACGGGCCTGTGAAATACTGGGAGAATATAGTTTGGTCAGATGAGACCAAAATTGAACTCTTTAAATGTCATAATACACACCATGTTTGACGGTCAAATGGCACTGCACATCACCCCAAAAACACCCCCATACCAACAGTGAAGTTTGGAGGTGGGAACATCATGGTGTGGGGCTGTATTTCAGCATACGATACTGGCATATCAATGAAGGAAGGATGAACAGAAATATGTACCAAGACTTTCTTGTTAAAAACCTGCTGCCATCTACCAGGATGATGATGATGAAACAAGGGTGGATATTTCAGCAAGACAATGATCCCAAACACAAAGCCAAGGAAACTCTCAATTGGTTTCAAAGAAAGAAAATAAAGCTGCTAGAATGGCCCAGCCAATCACCTGGCTTGAATATTATAGAAAATCTATGGAAGGAACTAAAGATCAGTGTTCATAGAAGAGGCCCACGGAACATTCAAGATTTGAAGACTGTTTGTGTTAAAGAATGGGCTAAAATCACACCAGAGCAATGCATGCGACTAGTTTCTCCATACAGGAGGCATCTTGAAGCTGTCATTACCAACAAAGGATTTTGTAGGAAGTTTTAAATCAATTTCAGTTAGCATGTTCAATACTTTTCCCTGTGTCATTCCATTTTATTACACATAACTTAATTTCTGAACTTTATTTTGATTGCATGGGTTGTTACTGACATGTGGTGAATATTGCATGTCAATAGCACCTTTAGAAATATATTTGCCTAGAAAAATGGTGATGTGTTCAGTGATGTCATCATGCACTGACTGCACTGCAGGCGGCCGTGCCACCACAATACTCTGTTGTAATAGTTTTTAAGTGCAATATTTTTAATAAACCTTCGGTTTTAAATAGTAATGCATCAGTCCTCATTGTTTCTTTCCCTCGCCTGGTGAGCCTGGAGTCTATGTTGATTTGGAGCTCTAAAGAGGAAATAACCCAGACTGCTATTGCCTCAGCTGTGATCAGCAATATGCTCATTGACCTTTTAGGTCTGGTAAGCGGCCATTTAATTACCTGTGCATGGTGGTGATGCATGTAGCACTTTGAAAGCTACTGAATACTATAATATCAGCACTTTTCTACAGTTTTTCTTGGGACTGTGTCTTCTACATTTTTTTTTCTTTTATTGTTTGAAATATTTTTCATACACATTTGTATTATTTAACAGTTTCTTGGGACTGTGCGCTTACTTGTTCACTGTTGTTACCTCATACCTGCTTGGTAGGGATGTGAATGACTTATCATTCGTTATTTATATTTCAGTCTAGTAAGTTGTTGTTCACAGTTGGACTTCTGCAATTTAATTTGTGTCATGTAATTTTGCACGGACGTTAGTCCCATTAATAGCTGTGTACAGCTTTGTTTAATCATATATTTATTGTCATCACTCATATTATGTTAGTGTGATATATTAGGACAGCCCACTTCAATCACTTTCACATATCAATGCCTATTTTACCCTTTGTATTTAAGGAAAACAAGGCTTTCATTTCCTCATGTTGTCTGGACAAAATATATATCATTGTAATGTTTAGACAAAACTAAAAAACGCAAAGTTGCTAATGAAATTACGTATTTTTTTCAGTTTTGCTCTTTTTTCTTTTTCATTAAGTACACCCCTCACATTTTTGAAAATATTTTATTATATCTTTTCATGTAACAACACTGAAGAAATGACATTTTGCTACAATGTAAAGTAGTGAGTGTACAGTGAAAATGTCCAAATTGGGCCCAAAGTGTCAATATTTTGTGTGGCCACCATTATTTTCCAGCACTGCCTTAACCCTCTTGGGCATGGAGTTCACCAGAGCTTCACAGGTTGCCACTGGAGCGACGACATCACGGAGTTGGTGGATGTTAGAGACCTTGCGCTCCTTCCATTTGAGGATGCCCCACAGATGGTCAATAGGGTTTAGGTCTGGAGACATGCTTGGCCAGTCCATCACCTTTACCCTCAGCTTCTTTAGCAAGGCAGTGGTCGTCTTGGAGGTGTGATTGGGGTTGTTATAATGTTGGAATACTGTGCTAAGGCCCAGTCTCTGAAGGGAGGGGATCATGCTCTGCTTCAGTATGTCACAGTGCATGTTGGCATTCCTGTTCCCTCAATGAACTGTAGCTCCCCAGTGCCGGCAGCACTCATGCAGCCTCAGACCATGACACTCTCACCAGCATGCTTGACTGTAGGCAAGACACACTTGTCTTTGTACTCCTCACCTAGTTGCCGCCACACACGCTTGAAACCATCTGAACCAAATAAGTTTATCTTGGTCTCATCGAGCCACAGGAGGTTCCAGTAATCCATGTCCTTAGACCAATTTGATGCAGTGTGCGGCATATTGTCTGAGCACTGACAGGCTGACCCCCCATGCCTTCAACCTCTGCAGCAATGCTGCCAGCACTCATACGTCTATTTCCCAAAGACAACTTCTGGATATGATGCTGAGCACGTGCACTCAACTTCTTTGGTCGGCCATGGTGACGCCTGTTCTGAGTGGAACCTGTCCTGTTAAACCGCTGTATGGTCTTGGCCACTGTGCTGCAGCTCAGTTTCAGGGTCTTGGCAATCTTCTTATAGCCTAGGCCATCTTTATGAAGAGCAACAATTCTTTTTTCAGATCCTTAGAGAGTTCTTTGCCATGGGGTTCCATGTTAAACTTCCAGTGACCAGTATGAGAGAGTGAGAGCGATAACACCAAATTTAACACACCTGCTCCTCATTCACACCTGAGACCTTGTAACACTACTGAGTCACATGACACAGGGGAGGGAAAATGGCTAATTGGGCCCAATTTGGGCATTTTTACTTAGGGGTGTACTCACTTTTGTTGCCAGCGGTTTAGACATTAATGGCTGTGGGTTGAGTTATTTTGAGGGGACAGCAAATTTACACTGTTATACAAGCTGTACACTCACTACTTTACATTGTAGCAAAGTGTTGTTTCTTCAGTGTTGTCACATGAAAAGATATAATAAAATATTTACAAAAATGTGAGGGGTGTACTCACTTTTGTTAGATACTGTATATATATATATATATATATATATATATATATATATATATATATATATGCAGTGCCTTGCAAAATTATTCACCCCTTGGCTTTTTACCTATTTTGTTACATTACAGCCTTTAGTTCAATGTTTTTTTTAATCTGAATTATATGTGATGCATCAGAACACAATATTCTAAGTTGGTGAAGCAAAATTAGAAAAATATATACATAAAACTATTTTTAAGAAACAAAAAAATGATAATAGGCATGTGCGTATGTATTCACCCACTTTGTTATGAAGCCCATAAAAAGCTTTGGTGCAATCAATTACCTTCAGAAGTCACATAATTAGTGCAATGATGTCCACCTGCGTGCAATCTAAGTGTCACATGATCTGTCATTACATATACACACCTTTTGGAAAGGCCCCAGTGGCTGCAACACCTAAGCAAGAGGCACCACTAACCAAACACTGCCATGAAGACCAAGGAACTCTCCAAACAAGTAAGGAACAATGTTGTTGAGAAGTACAAGTCAGGGTTAGGTTACAAAAAAAATATCCAAGTCTTTGATGATCCCTAGGAGCACCATCAAATCTATCATAACCAAATGGAAAGAACATGGCACAACAGCAAACCTGCCAAGAGACGGCCGCACACCAAAACTCACAGACCAGGCAAGGAGTTCCACAGCAGAGACTGGAGTATCTGTACATAGGACGACAATAAGCCGTACACTCCATAGAGCTGGGCTTTATGGCAAAGTGGCCAGAAGAAAGACATTACTTTCAGCGAAAGTAACGTTTTGAGTTTCCAAAAAGGCATGTGGGAGACTCCCAAAATGTATGGAGGAAGGTGCTTTGGTCTGATGAGACTAAAATTGAACTTTTTGACCATCAAAGAAAACGCTATGTCTGGTGCAAACCTAACACATCACATCACCCAAAGAACACCATCCCCACAGTGAAACATGGTGGTGGCAGCATTATGCTGTGGGGATGTTTTTCAGCATTTGGGACTGGGAAACTGGTCAGATTTGAGGGAAAGATGGATGGTGCTACAAACAGAGATATTCTTGAGCAAAACTTGTACCACTCTGTGTGTGTGATTTGAGGCTAGGACGGAGGTTCACCTTCCAGTAGGACAATGACCCCAAGCACACTGCTAAAGCAACACTTGAGTGGTTTAAGGGGAAACATGTGTTGGAATGGCCTAGTCAAAGCCCAGACCTCAATCCAATAGAAAGTCTGTGGTCAGACTTAAAGATTGCTGTTCACTAGCGCAAACCATCCAACTTGAAGGAGCTGGAGCAGTTTTGCAAGGAGGAATGGGCAAAAATCCCAGTGGTAAGATGTGCCAAGCTCGTAGAGACTTATCCAAAGAGACTTGGAGCTGTGATAGCCGCAAAAGGTGGCTCTACAAAGTATTGACTTTAGGGGGGTGAATAGTTATGCACATTGACTTTTTCTGTTATTTTGTCCTATTTGTTTGCTTCGCAATAAAAAAAAAAAAAAAAAAACATCTTCAAAGTTGTGGGCATGTTCTGTAAATTGTACATAAAATATTCAAAATATATAAACTCACGCTAATGGTGCGGTAAATATGACAATAAGAATAATGCCCCGTACACACGGTCGGATTTTCCGTCGGAAAATGTGTGATAGGACCTTGTTGTCGGAAATTCCGACCGTGTATAGGCTCCATCACACATTTTCCATCGGATTTTCCGACACACAAAGTTTGAGAGCAGGTTATAAAATTTTCCGACAACAAAATCCATTGTCGGAATTTCCGATCGTGTGTACACAAATCCGACGCACAAAGTGGCATGCATGCTCAGAATAAATAAAGAGATGAAAGCTATTGGCTACTGCCCTGTTTATAGTCCCAACGTACGTGTTTTACGTCACCGCGTTCAGAACGATCAGATTTTCCGACAACTTTGTGTGACCGTGTGTATGCAAGACAAGTTTGAGCCAACATCCGTCAGAAAAAATCCTAGGATTTTGTTGTCGGAATGTCCGATCAATGTCCGACCGTGTGTATGGGGCATAAGAAGTGCAGTTGCTGTACACAAAGTGCTATTCCCTTCACAAACAGAATGAAATATAAACTACAGCGCTAGCAAATACAACATCAATGAATATAATAAAAAATAATAAAAAGTGAATGTCCATATAAAGTGACTGATGTGCTGCAATCCAAAAAAAGTGCAAAGTGCTCCAGAGTTTTCAAGGTACGTAAAACACCCCCTCCTGTGTCCCCGCTCACCGGATGGAATGGACCCCTAGCTTTTCAGTCTAGGGGTCACTTCAGGCTTATAATGGTGGCCAAGAATGGCAGCTTAACATCAAATCATCAGGCAGATTTCACTTGTTACAGATACTCAGCCAAGGTAATTAGTACCCAAAAATTAAATAAAAGGAAGGGACTATAGTGAAGTACCATTTGGCAATAGATTTATTGCGCATATATAAATGAATACTCACAAGAAGCAAGATAAAATCAGGCATAAAAGATCAGAGAGCTGTATGTACAAAACCGCCACTCATGGCATGCGTTCTACCAATAACCAGAAGTGATGTCTATTGGTCTCGGAACCGGAAATTGCGTCAACGCGTTTCACCCTCCCACAGGGCGTCATCAAGGACCTCCGGATGTTCTGTAAATTAAATGATGCAAATCCTCAAACAATCCATGGGGGAAAAATGCCAAGCGGGGTAAATACTTTTGCAAGGCACTGTATATATATATATATATATATATATATATATATATATATATATATATATATATATATATATATATATATATATATTATAATGTTTGGGGGTTCTGAGTAATTTTCTGGCAGAAAAATTATGATCTTTACATGTAGGAGAGGGGTGCCAGAATAGGTTTGGGCTGGAAGTGGTTAAAACACAACTAACAAACCAAATAAATACAAAAGTTGCCATATTAACAGTTTTTAAAATATTAATAAACAAATAAAATTAGCAGACTTTATTTAATTTTTTTTAAATCTTTTGTTTTTACTTGTCAGGTTGCTTTAAAGCAGAACTCTGGGATTTTTAAAAAATCCCCCATTAGTACCACCCCCCACACACACACACACACTCACACACACACAAAACACTAAATACATTTAATACAGTTAATACATTTGTGACATTTCTTACCGTTTAAGAGGGATGTGTGATTTAATTTTCAGGAAGTCAGCTCTGTGATTCAAAAAATGCACCAACTTTTCTGGCAGGTAGGAGGTGTTAGAACAGGGATTGCATCATATCCTATTCTCTCTCTCTAACTATAATCAGCCTACATTTCCCATGAATCCTTGGGATGGTAGTGAATGTCGGAGGTACACTAGTCTTGTACATGTAAATGTGAACTCACCCACTTCACCATAAATCACGCCCCTCTTTCTGCAGCCAGCAAACCATACATAACACACGGTATGATAGGTTACAGCCTTATAAATACAAAGCATTTTAATATAAATACAAACCAGTGCAACGTGTCAGTGTCCACCAGAGCCAAATGTCAGGGACCACCAGAGACAAATATCAGGGACCACCAGAGACAAATATCAGGGACCACCAGAGACAAATATCAGGGATCACCAGAGCCGAATGTCAGGGACCACCAGAGCCAAATGTCAGGAACCACCACCAGTGCCGAATGTCAGGGACCACCAGTGCCAAATGTCAGGGACCACCACCAGTGCCGAATGTCAGGGACCACCAGAGCCAAATGTCAGGAACCACCACCGGTGCCGAATGTCAGGGACCACCAGTGCCAAATGTCAGGGACCACCAGTGCTGCATGTCAGGGACCACCAGTGCCGAATGTCAGGGACCACCAGAGCCGAATGTCAGGGACCACCAGTGCAGAATGTCAGGGACCACCAGTGTCAAATGTCAGGGACCACCAGTGCCGTATGTCAGGGACCACCAGAGCTGAATGTCAGGGACCACCAGTGCAGAATGTCAGGGACCACCAGAGCCAAATGTCAGGGACCACCAGAGCCGAATGTCAGGGACCACCAGTGCAGAATGTTAAGGACCACCAGTGCTGAATGTCAGGGACCACCAGTGCCAAATGTCAGGTACCACCAGAGCCAAATGTCAGGGACCACCACCAGTGCTGAATGTCAGGGACCACCAGTGCCGAATGTCAGGGACCACCAGTGCTGCATGTCAGGGACCACCAGTGTCAAATGTCAGGGACCACCAGAGCCAAATGCCAGGGACCACCAGTGCCATATGTCAGGGACCACCAGAGCCGAATGTCAGGGACCACCAGTGCAGAATGTCAGGGACCACCAGAGCCAAATGTCAGGGACCACCAGAGCCGAATGTCAGGGACCACCAGTGCAGAATGTCAGGGACCACCAGAGCCAAATGTCAGGGACCACCAGAGCCAAATGTCAGGGACCACCAGTGCAGAATGTTAGGGACCACCAGTGCCGAATGTCAGGGACCACCAGTGCCAAATGTCAGGGACCACCAGAGCCAAATGTCAGGGACCACCACCAGTGCCGAATGTCAGGGACCACCAGAGCCAAATGTCAGGGACCACCAGAGCCGAATGTCAGGGACCACCACCAGTGCCGAATGTCAGGGACCACCAAAGCCAAATGTCAGGGACCACCAGAGCCAAATGTCAGGAACCACCACCAGTGCCGAATGTCAGGGACCACCAGTGCTGCATGTAAGGGACCACCAGTGTGGAATGTCAGGGACCACCAGTGCCGAATGCCAGGGACCACCAGTGCCGAATGTCAGGGACCACCAGTCCTGTATGTCAGGGACCACCAGTACTGAATGTCAGGGACCACCAGTGCTGTATGTCAGGGACCACCAGTGCTGTATGTCAATGACCACCAGTGCCGAATGCCAGGGACCACCAGTGCCGAATGTCAAGGACCACCAGTGCCGTATGTCAGGGACCGCAAGTGCCGAATGTCAGAGACCACCAGAGCCGAATGTCAGGGACCACCAGTGCAGAATGTCAGGGACCACCAGAGCCAAATGTCAGGGACCACCAGAGCCGAATGTCAGGGACCACCAGTGCCGAATGTCAGGGACCACCAGAGCCAAATGTCAGGGACCACCGGAGTCGAATGTCAGGGACCACCAGTGCAGAATGTCAGGGACCACCAGAGCCAAATGTCAGGGACCACCAGTGCCGAATGTCAGGGACCACCAGTGCCAAATGTCAGGGACCACCAGAGCCAAATGTCAGGGACCACCACCAGTGCCAAATGTAAGGGACCACCAGAGCCAAATGTCAGGGACCACCAGAGCCGAATGTCAGGGACCACCAGTGCCGAATGTCAGGGACCACCAGTGCTGCATTTCAGGGACCACCAGTGCCAAATGTCAGGGACCACCAGTGGCGTATGTCAGGGACCACCAGTGCCGAATGCCGGGGACCACCAGTGCCAAATGTCAGGGACCACCAGTGCTGTATGTCAGGGACCACCAGTGCCAAATGTCAGGGACCACAAGTGCCAAATGTCAGGGACCACCAGAGCCGACTATCAGGGACCACCAGTGCCTTGTCAGTGCCCATCAGTGCGGTGTCACCATTGCCTTATCAGTGCTCATCAATGCAGAGCAGGGATAGTTACAGATTATCTGGATGACAGAGCAGGTCTCAGGCTGACAGATCTGTATGTGAGAACACCGCTTGTCGTACAGCCCGACTCCCTGCACCGGAATTGTGATAGATAGCGCAGAGCGCACTGTTCCAATGTGCAGGGAGGTGGGGCTGTACCACGAGCGGTGTTCTCACATACAGATCTGTCAGCCTGAGACCTGCTCTGACCCGATTATCTGTAAGCTCCCCGCACTGGAGAGAGATGGTGGGCAGGCGGTGGCAGTGGGGGGATGGGGGCGGTGCTGGCAGGGAGGAGGAGGAGGGAGCAGAGGAGGAGGACACCACCTCTATGGGCAGCACAGACCAGGGGCTGAGAGACCCCCTCTGCCTACTACAGCGAGTCAGGCGGAAGTAAAACTCCCTGCTTTCAGAGCACTACAAGGGGGCGTGTCAGACTGCTGGCTGAGGTTACTGGAGGGATGTACCAGCCAGCGGTCTTGCAAGCAGGAAATCAGCAGGCAATAACGGTTTTTCAGAAAGTTCAGCAGGTTACTGCAGAGAAAACTACAGAGCTCAGAAGAACATGGCTAAAATAGTTGGTGAAGGTAGGAGATCAGCAACGAGAACTTGGAAAAATGTTTTTGCCCGGAGTTCTGCTTTAAGCATCATACATAGATTGAAGCTCATTCCTTTAAACTGCAGATGAATGGAAAAAAGTAGATTCAAAAATAACAATGTTACTTTGTATTTCACTGTTTCATGTTTGATGAGTGTTGATAAACATAAACACTGAGCCAGACTTTTTTTTTTGACAACCTGCTTTTTTGCCTGTAGAGGCTGCTAGATTGGTTGTATTCACACAGCAACTCCCAGCTTTTACTTTAATGCCTCATACATACAATCGGACTTTCCGATGGGAAATGTGTGATGAAAGGCTGTTGGCGGTAAATCCGATCGTGTGTATGCTCCATCGGACAGTTGTTGTTGGATTTTCCACGGACAAATGTTAGATGGCAGGTTTTAAAATTTTCCGCGAACAAATGTCTGTTGTCCGATTTTCCGAGCGTGTGTACACAAGTCCGTCGGACAAAAGTCCAAAGTACAAACACGCATGCTCGGAAGCAAGGACGAGCCAGAAGCGATCGGTCTTGCAAACTAGCGTTCGTAATTGGAGAATTAACATTTGTGATGTGGCAAATTATGAAATCTCAAAATGCAGCGCACATTCTCTTCTTCTTTAATGAGATAATAATGAAGCTGTTTTGCTGGTGATACTGATGGAGTTATTGCAAACAAATTTTCAAAGGCTTTTTTTTTCTAGTGATATCAACACCATTATCCTGTAGTTTTTAAGATCAAAGATACAACTGTGTTGGTGTCCCTTGTAAATTTTACATTGTATTTTTTTAAATGTAACTGCCTACTCCCAAACTGTCATTTGAAGTAAAACACATAGCCAAGTATTATTCTACACATTTTTTTTATTGTGCTTTAAAAAAAGAAAACAAATAAAATTAGACATGCTATCTGCCAATAGAACTTAACCAAAAAGTGCTTTCTATGCATCCAAAAATATACAAATAATAACAAATCAAATCATTATTCAACCAAAAAAATATGTCAAAGCAATAACTTCAAGGCCCATAATAAATAACACGTTATCTCCTCCGATTCCGCAACATGTCTGTTTGACGAACGGCCGTTCAGAAACTAACTGAAAAGCAGGAAATGAAAAGCGCGAATCAACACTCACCAAACTTCTACTAACATGAAATTAGCAGAAGAAGCCCTAAAGGATGGCGCTAAAGAGCTGAGAAACAAAGTAGTACGTCACTACATTCGTATTTGTTGGCCGTCAATTCCTTGCCGTTTGTATGCAAGACAAGTTTGGACCAATGCCCTTTGGACAAAAGTCCACGGTTTTGTTGGCCAACAATCCGATCGTGTGTGTGAGTCAGGAACTGCTGGCATGTGATGGCTGGGAAGGGGTGTGGCATCAGTGCAGAAGGACTAGATGTGCTACACATATTCAGTTTTTGTTTTTGTTGGTATTAGTAGCATGCACAGTGTCCTTAAGGCCCCTTTCACACGATCGATGTTTGGATCTGCTCGTCCATTTTTCAGGCGGATCCGAGCGGGACACTTATTGACTTCTATGGGCAGGCGGATGTCAGTGAATATGTGTCCGCTGTCATCTGCCCGCCATCCGATCTGACAAGATCGATTTAAAACAGACAGATGGCGATATGTTCACCATCCGTCCAGCGGATTGGATCGGATTTGATCGGAAGAAAACGGACAGGCTGTCCATTTTCATCCAATCTCCCCATAGAGTACAGAGGGGCTCTGACAGGTCCATCTCCGCACAGTGAGCAGAAACAGTCATCCGCCTGCTCAGCGGGCTAGCAGAGTCTGCCCAGCAGATCTGCCCCATGTGAAAGGGGCCTAACTCATATGTAACTAAACTAATTTGTACATGTTTGATATATGTGATGTATATAATAGTGTAAACATTATTGTCCACATATCATAGCATTTTAATGATTGTAAGTACTTTTATTGTAGATATTCTTTAATTTGGCCATGTGATCTTTTCCCAGGTCCTGTGCAAGTTATTTATTTTCTACTGATCTAATTTTAAAAACAAACATTCACTACATATAGGTGGGTGAAATAATTTTGGAGCAAAAGAAGAAAAATACATTTTTCAGTTTAATGATATTACAAAGTCGTTCTAAAGGTACTTTTTTTTTCCTAATAAAAAAAAAAAAAAAAATGTTACCTGCCCTATTCAATGATATTGCATAGATGGGTTGGTCGGCACTGTGCTATTTTAACTGGTAATTGTGCAGTCATGCAACACTGTACCCAAACAAAATTTATATAATTTTTTTCACACAAATAGAGCTTTCTTCTGGTGGTATTTGATCACCACTGGGTTTTCAATTTTTTGCGATATCAATGAAAACATACCAAAAAATTTTAACAAAAAACAATATTTTTTACTTTCTGCTACAAAACATATCTAATAGATAAAATGTAAAAAACGAAATTTCTTCATAAATTTTGACCAAAATGTATTCTGCTACATGTCTTTGATTAAAAAAAATCCCAATAAGCGTATATTGATTGGTTTGTGTGAAAGCTATAGTGCCTACCAAATATGGTATATATGTTGGAATTTTTTTTTTATATACTACTAATGGCGGTGATCAGCAAATTATAATGGGACTGCGAGTGCAGTGGGCAATCTGACACTAATTGATGCTGGGGGGGAACCAACTCACTGCCACTGACATCACCAGTGACATTAATACAGTGATCAGTGATAATACTATACAGTGTCACTGTACTAATGACACTGGTTGAGAAGGGGTTAACATCTAGGGCAATCAAGGGGTTAAATGTGTGCCTAACTATGTGTAATATGTGTAACGTGTGCTGCTTTTACTAACAGGTCTCTAAGTTTCTCATGCCTTCACAGGTATGAGAAACAGAGAGATTGTTCTCTCTGTACAGAGCTCTGTGTTGATTGTCAGTGTTTATGAATCATTGGATGAGACTTGCTGACAGGCTCCTGCTGTGTACAATCACAGTGAGTGCTGGCGGAGGGGACCCTAAACCCAGAAGCAGGCATCGACATACAGGTAGGTTGATCTGCCTGTGCGGGCCGCCCATCCGCAATACATTGCTGGCAGGCAGTCCGCAAGTGGTTAAGCTAAACATACATGTTACACATCTGGGTGTACAATCTCTATACAGTATGTAAATGATTTTATAATTTTGGGAAAATCCTTGTACTATATAGTTGTTAGTAGATCTAAAGGAGATTGCAAAAGTGGGATTTTGATGGGTGTGGTGCGTAGAAATGAACAGCCCTCAGGCTGGTTGTTAGGAAGCCAGCAGCTGCCAGCACCCTAACAACCACGATTCATCGCCATCTGGTCCATTCAGCTGTCAACCAGGGAATTCTGGCTAACAGTGGGATGTAAACGAAGGGGTAGGGGTTGTGGTTGTTGTGTACATATCTGTGTGTCCCCAATATTCATATTAGACCCTTACCTGAGCAATTTGCGAACACCCGCAAAAATTAGCATTTTTGCACGTGTTTGTGAAACACATGAAAAATACAATGTGTGCTTGCAGTACCATTCATTCACCCCAAGCGTGGCAAGTAGATGCGCATCAAAAGAGTTAAAATGCACGGTTAAAAAACATGATATATACGAAGTCAATGGGGGAAAGCCCTATGCAAAAAACAAAAAAAGAATAAAGAAAGTGTCCTCCCCCTCCCCGAACATCGTTACTACATCCTTATCCAAGCATGTAGCCTGAATTATACTAGACCCCACACCCTCAACTTGGGGGTGCCTTGCCAGGGGGGAACTCCCTGGAAAAGCACCTTGACCCGATGTTGATGAGGATAAGGGCCTCTTCCCCACAACCATAACCTGGTTGTTGTGAGGTTTTAAAGGCAGGGGAATTATTAGAATATGGAAGCTCCCTTTAAAAATAAGGGGCCCCCGTATACTGCCTCCCATGTGAATGAATAAGGGGTGACTGGTACCCTACACCAGGGGTCTCAAACTCAAATTGGCCGAGGGCCACATGACAAGTTTTCATATCCCATGGGGGCTGCATGCAAACTTTCAAAACCTCAAAAAACAATAAACTATACCAGCAATAATATACTATACCCAGCACTGATGTCAGCAAACGCATTATTAACCTCCAGCACTGATGTCAGCAAACGCATTATTAACCCCCAGCACTGATGTCAGCAAACGCATTATTAACCCCCAGCACTGGTGTCAGCAAAGGCATTATTAACCCCCAGCACTGGTGTCAGCAAACGCATTATTAACCCAGCACTGATGTCAGAAAACGCATTATTAACCCCCAGCACTGGTGTCAGCAAACGCATTATTAACCCCCAGCACTGGTGTCAGCGGACGCATTATTAACCCCCAGCACTGGTGTCAGCAAACGCATTATTAACCCCCAGCACTGGTGTCAGCAAACGCATTATTAACCCCCAGCACTGGTGTCAGCAAACGCATTATTAACCCCCAACACTGGTGTCAGCAAACCCATTATTAACCCAGCACTGGTGTCAGCAAACCCATTATTAACCCCCAGCTTTAACCCCCCATACTTCAAAAAAAAACCCACACTGCACACATTTCTACCCCAGTCACCCCACTAAGGACTTTGCTTAAGTGTGATGGCTCACTCACCTCTCCTGACAGTCAGGATCATCCAGCTCCCGAGTCTTCTCCTCCTGGCTTCCACACATGCCTAGTGACAGGGGACCCAGAGAACACAATCTCCCGCCCTGAGGTCAGTGCCTAGGTGGGCGGGGTGATGGGCGGATCCTTCCTCCGCTCTGTTCTCTCTCTGGGCTGTACCAGTGTGCAGCGGAGACGACAGAGCAGATGAAGAGGTAAAGCTCTTCTGCGCCTCCCCCTCTGTCAGCGCAAAAAGACATCCTGGAGCGGCCCTGCCTGCGGGCTATTTTTAACCGGTCCGCGGGCCGGTACTTTGAGACCCCTGCCCTACACAGTCACAAAAAAGTAAACAAATAAACACACTTTTTGACAAGTCCTTTAATAAAAAAAAAAAATACCAAAATGTAAATCCATCTTCAGTTCACATGTTTTGCAGCTGACCACTTTACTGCCATTTTGGGTAGGGTTGCCACATTTTCTTCATCCTAAACACAAACACTTTAGCGGTGCATTGCAAATTATTTTTTGTAGTATACACTATACGTATATTTTGTATATAGCATTTTTAATTATATGAATTTAACCACAAGAGCCCCCCTTACATCAGAGTCCACAGAGGTCCCCCTTTACATCGGAATCTGCAGAGTTCCCCTTTACATTGGAATCTGCAGAGTTCCCCTTTACATCGGAATCTGCAGCATTCCCCTTACATATGAACTTATGGAGTTCCGTTTAATTGTAAGGGGGGACTCTGCAGACTTTGATGTAAGAGAGATATCTGAGGGCTTTGATTTAAGGGGGAACACTAAAAATTCTGATGTACAGAGGGAACTCTGATGTAAGGGGGAATTCTGAGGACTCTGGTGTAAAGAGGAACTCTGATATAAAGGGGTCTCTGGTAAACAGAGCCCTCACGTACATCAGAGTTCCCAACATTCCCCTTCAATGTGGGGTTCCCAGGGCCCCCCTTACATCAGAGTCCACAGAGGTCCCCCTTTACATCAGAATCTGCAGAGTTCCCCTTTACATCGGAATCTGCAGAGTTCCCCTTTAAATCTGAATCTGCAGCATTCCCCTTACATATGAACTTATGGAGTTCCGTTTAATTGTAAGGGGGGACTCTGCAGACTTTGATGTAAGAGAGATATCTGAGGGCTTTGATTTAAGGGGGAACACTAAAAATTCTGATGTACAGAGGGAACTCTGATGTAAGGGGGAATTCTGAGGACTCTGGTGTAAAGAGGAACTCTGATATAAAGGGGTCTCTGGTAAACAGAGCCCTCACGTACATCAGAGTTCCCAACATTCCCCTTCAATTTGGGGTTCCCAGGGCCCCCCTTACATTAGAATCCACTGAGTTCTCCCATTCATCAGAGTCCACAGAATTTCCACTTACACTGTAAGGGGAAGCTCTATGGACTCTAATGTAAAGGGGAACTCTTCTGTAAGGGGTGCTCTGTGAACCCTGATTTAAGGGGGGGCTCTGATGTAAGAGGGAATGCTGTGGACTCTGGTATAAAGGGTAACTCTGATGTAAGAGGGTCTCTGATCACTAAAACCCACTTACATCAGAGTCCGCAGAACACCCCTTACATCTGAGCCCCCTTACAATAGTATACCTACTCAGAGGCAAGAGAGAGAAGGGAGGGAGGGGGAGACTTCAGTCACAGTGGATGGTGAGCTGACTGACCTGAGGATGGAGGCTCAGGCAACAGTTGTCGGCGCCTTTCATCTCCATCATGCATCATTTGGCTGCTGGGCTTCAAACCCAGAGGCACTCAGGTGACTGCAGCAACAACCCCGCTGGGGAGACCTTTGCGACCCTAGTAGTTCCTCCATCGGGTCTGGCACAAATGAGGGGAATCACTAGCTGCTCTGTTTGCAAACAGAAGTATGTGGCACAACAGTTGTCATTTCCTATAGCAATTTATCCACTTGACCTCTGGAAGGTTTTACCTCTTCATGACTAGGGCATTTTTTGCTATATTAGCACTGTAATACTTTAACTGCCAATTGTTATGCAACATTGTATGCAAATTAAATTGATATCTTTTTTTTACACAAATAGAGCTTTCTTTTGGTGATATTTGATCGCCACTGGGTTTTTTATTAGGTCAATTTTAAAAAAAAGTACCATCAATTTTGAAAAAAATATATATATTATTTCTAATTTTTGTTATAAAACATATCCACAAAAAATTAAATTTCTTTAAAAATTTAGGCAAAAATATATTCTGCTACATGTCTTTGGTAAAAACCATACTGCATTTTTGGAGACACTATATTGGTAATAGCGGTGATCAGTGACTTACAGGGAGACTGTGATAGTGTGGCGGGCAATCTAACGCTAACTGACACTGGCTGGGAAGGATGCTAACTAACTAACTGACATTGCTAGTGACACTAATACAGTGATCAGTGATAATACTGTACACTGTACTAATGGCACAGGCTGGGAAGGAATTTAAAAGTATTTAGCATTTTGAATGTGTATTTAAAGCATTGTTTAAACCGCTACTCCCCGGCAACTTGAATTTTTTTTGCATTGGTACAATTTGCATGTAGAGACAGATCTCAATAAATATGGTACAACATCAAAATGTAAATGAAAGAAACAAAAAAGTTAAGGATTTTGAAGGTTGCCATGAATAACCTCAATATAGAAGGACTTTTAAAATTATACAAAAGTTTACTTCATAACAGTGTAAAAACCATAAAAACATGTGCAGATTACATAAAATTATCCTGTTTGCATTTCCCAACTGGCTAAATATAGCACTCTGTGAGCAGAATAGAACCGTACCGGATGACCCAATCAACTTATTGAAATAATGAATAAAGATTTCCACAAAGGTAAATGGCAAGGTAAATGGAAACTAATATTAAAAATGTAGTAATGTAAAGGGTGCATGTCAAACACTATACTTAAAGCGGACCTTCAGTCATTTTTTCATCTTTCCATCTATTAAAGTTTCTGCCCTTGTTGTTTTAACTTTGGATAGCAAAACATTTTTTTTTCTGCCAGTAAATACCTTATACAGCCCACTTCCTGTTTCTTGTCTGGTAAAAAGCCTAGGCTTATGACATCATGCACAGATCTCTCACTCACTCTTGTGAGAATTTGCCAGGAAGGGAGGGGGATGAGTCATAAGAGGACCAATAAGAGCTGCAGGGCTGCAGAGCTGGAGGTGTGCCTCTGTGTGTCTGTGTTAATCCAGGAAGTGAACAGGCAGCAGCTTCAGCTGCCCAAAGTTGAAATGGCTGCAGCCAGACTCAGTGAAGGAAGATTTCTGTAGCATATTTGGCAAGTACAGAATCACAGTATATATAAAATAATATGCAAAGTGGTTGGAGGGAAGCTTCAGAATGGCAAAGATGTTTTTATTACAAATTATGTTAGCAGACTGCAGTTCCTCTTTAAAGGAGTTGCAAAGGTAGCAGTTTTTGTTTATCGTAGCCTCCCTGGCGGTATAATTATGTCAGATTTTTGCGTCTCAAAGCGGTACAATTGTTTTACATAGAATTTTGGCCTTTTATATTGCAGGCCTGTAACACTTAAATCTGTCCAAAACAAGAGTCTAGTAGATATCCCGGGTATGATAAAGTTTGAAACACAAAATCATAAATTATAATATAATAAATAAATATAAATAATTTTAAAAAATAATAATATAATAATGAGTGCAGCGCTAATAATACAATAGCAAAAAAACACAAAAGTTTAAAAATGTGTCAAATATTCAGAAGTAGTGAAAATTCTGAGTAAGCAAAAAAGAAAAAGTAAAGCAGAGTCCCCAATGTAAAATATATGATATTACATAAATAGTGAACCTGATTGGACAATACGTAATCTATAGATGGCAAATGATATGAACAAATACCAAATATTGTAACAAATAGTCCAAAAAGTATATAAATGGTGAAATCCACAAACATGATTCAGATGAATGAAAACAGGTATCCGTGGAGCATCACATAAACTTAACGGTGAAATAATACAATCAGAAAGTGATATAGAGATGTGTATATTGAAGCTTCACTAAAGTCCCAATAGTAATAAACAATAATTCAGATGGCATCCATGTGGGTGTGAAGATGAATTGTAGCCATAAGCTTATAAAAAAGAACCCTTTCTCCAAGTAGATAAATACACCCGAAGTGAGTTTGTAGTCTCCTTACCCCAAGGAATGACCACAACGGCGGTCTCACCAAGCACAGGGAATATGGTATCCCAGAAACCTAGCAGTGGATGTCTCCAGCTCCTGGTTCTTTGTCACTCAAAGACATAAACAAGAATTGCGCCCATAGTGCAGTATTTAAAAGAATATTTATTAAGCTCAATCAAATTGCACTTACAACATGGAGCTGATAAACGCGCGGTGTGTCAATGTGTATTATGGCGGCGTCTCCTCGGGCTTCCTCTGCCTGCTGCTCGCTGTACCATCGATCTCCGTAGAGAAAAACGTGATGACGTCAGTATCACACACCCACTCTTCGCTGTCAATCAAAGTCAGTCAGGCAAGGAGGAGAGAAAGAGGGCAGGGGCTCCATGTCTGAATGGAAACAGGGAGCTGTGGCTCAGCTCGGGTGCCCCCATAGCAAGCTGCTAGCTGTGGGGGCACTCAGCAGGAGGGCGGGACCAGGAGCGCCGAAGAGGGACCAAAGAAGGAAGATCCGAGCTGCTCTGTGCAAATCCACTGCACAGGGCAGGTAAGTAAAACATGAAGAAAGAAAGAAAGAAAGAAAGAAAGAAAGAAAGAAAGAAAGAAAGAAAGAAAGAAAGAAAGAAAGAAAGAAAGAAAGAAAGAAAGAAAGAAAGAAAGAAAGAAAGAAAGAAAGATTGAAGCCATCTGATAAGCTACAAAATAAAGGACTGATAAGATTGCACTCCTCCTCCTATGGAAAGAATAGTTGCAGGAAAGAAAATCACATGATTCCTCCATCAACACAGTCAATGATGATGGGGAATCCCTCCTGCGAAGCTATTGTGTTTTTTTTTGGGGGGGGGGGGTGCACTGAGCCTTCCCTGCTGGGAGAACACAAGGATTCCTGCTAGCGGCTATAGTTTCTGGCAATAATCGTATGCTAAAAATCCGATATGCTTATTGTGCTTAGGTACAATTAACCTGCCCATATGACTGGCTTTAGTTATGTTCACTGAACCTGACTCAGACTGAATGGTCGTTTTGGCTCATCCCTAGTGGTAACCTACAAAGTATCAGAGTACAGAGTATAAAAAACAAATAAAAGAAAATCAAAGAAAAGAAAAAGGGGAAGGAAAGAAAAGCAAAAGAAATAAAAGGAAAGAGATAGATAGAGAGATAGAGAGATAGATAGATAGATAGATAGATAGATAGATAGATAGATAGATAGATAGATAGATAGATAGATAGATAGATAGATAGATAGATAGATAGATAGATAGACAGGAGCCATGTGATTAGCTACAACATACAGAAGTGATAAGAATGCACTCCCCCTCCAAGGTATATGCAGTGATGACACCCTGGGACAAGCCTAATAATAATAGTATGTCCATGACACAATGACAGCAGACAGTGATTGGTTTCCTCTGTGCCCACCTCTCCTGGACCCCCCTTCCCCTTCTCCTGTCCAGTCTAGAAGGAACGTAATGACGCGTACGTGAGATTTAAATCCCCAATGTTCAGACAGGCAGCCCGTGCACTGAGCCAGTCCGATGTGTAGTTGTTAGTCCTCCTCCCCAGTGACAAGGATCGCACACAGCAGCAGTAGAGGGACATCGCTGCCAGGTAGATCGCGCATGCTGCTGCTCCAGCTACATACTCTAAGGGACTTTTCCATCAGGACATTGAATTTCTTTGCAGCCCTGGACCTTAATGAACAAATACAGCAAATTATCAGAGATTACCCACAAAAGCACTAAAGAATCAACGTGGTCTCGCCATGAGCTGTTTGGATGTAATGTACCAAGTGTATGGTCCTCCTCAGCCTTACTTTACAACAGCTTATAGTCCTTACCACCAGGTGCGTTCTGCCAGGATGATCCGATCCATATCTCTGCATGTATAGTACTAGCAACCATATAAATGGAATACTACGTTTTATAGATATAAGTGATCATTGTATTTAGCTAACTCTTAAACGGTTTAATACTGTATGTACTTATACTGGGGGGGGGGGTGCATGGAAATGGCCGTGCTGATCTGAAAATGCTAGTTGCCTGGATGTCATGCTGATCCAATGGTGTGGGTACTTTCTGAGGCACCGGCTTGTAACAAATCCGCAGATCAGTGGCTTTGACTTTCTAATGGGCATGTTTGCAGCCAGAGACAGCCAGGCAAGGAGGGTTTGTAGGATGCCAATTGTCAATGTTTTATTTGCAGATTAAACTGGAGCTGTCATTCCCACTTTGCTGCTGCAGACTTTATTTACAGAGAGTGCAGGGAGCCGCTAAACTCATACACAAGTGATCTATTGTACACCAAGTAATAATTATTGGACATCCAGTACATAAATATATCTCATGTGGTTAGAAGAGGGTGGCATTGAGTGTCTGGGAGGACCCCATACATTGCCCCCAATATATGAATGTATACAGACCATCCTGAGTGTGTCGGACTGAGGGGCCGCATTTCCCACACTCTGCACCTGTTCTAGTCTATTTCTCCTCTTAGTACATTCACCAGAAACCCTGCAATCTCCCATTGTTTGCTCCCTGGGCGAAACCAATCGCTCACCAGTTTCCCATCACTGGCTACTAAGGGTGTCTAATGCACTTCCAGACGGGACATTTCTTCTGTGCTCTATAGTATGATCACTTCTCTGCACTCTTCTCTATGAATTCTCTGCACTCTTCTCTATGAATTCTAGGCACTCTTCTATACTATGTAGCATGCTCTCTGCACTCTCCTGGATTAATTCTCTGCACTCTTCTATACTATATGGTATGCTGACCTCTCTGCATTCTTCTGTGTTTGTTATATACGGTAGAATGATCACTTCTCTGCACTTTTCTGTACAAAGTAATATGTTCACCTCTCTGCACTCTTCTGTACTATATACTGTAGTATGATCGCTTCTCTGCACTCTTCTGTGCTATATAATATGCTTGCTCACCTTTCTGCATTTTTCTTTACTATATAGTATGCTCATATGTCTGCACTCCTTTATACATGTAATATAGTATGATCACCTTTCTGTACTCTTTCGTGCTATATACTGTAGTATGCTCACCTCTCTGCACTCTTCTGTGTTATATAATATGCTTACCTCTCTGCAAACTTCTGTACTATATAGTATGCTCAGATCTCTGCACTCTTCTATATAGTAAATATGCAATATAGTATGATAACTTCTCTTCACTCCTCCATATGAATTCTCAGCACTCTTCTGTACTATATATTATGATCATTTCTCTGCGCTATTCCACACTATATAGTATGATCATGTCTCTGCAATCTTCTGTACTATATATATATATGAGCATTTCTCTTCCGTACTACATATTATGATCATTTCTCTGCGCTATTCCGCACTATGTAATACGATTATTTCTCTGCACTCTTCTGTACTATATAGAATGATCATTTCTCTGCACTCTTCTGTACTATATAGAATGATCATTTCTCTGCACTCTTCTGTACTATATAGAATAATCATTTCTCTGCACTCTTCTGTACTATATAGAATGATCATTTCTCTGCACTCTTCTGTAATTAAATAGTATGATCGCTTCTCTATACTCTTCTCTATGAATTCCCAGAACTCTTCTGTATGAATTCTCTGCACTCTTCTGTATTAATTCTATGTTCTCTTCTGTACTTTATACTGTGATCACTTCTCTGCACTCTACTGTACTTTATAGTATGATAGTTTCTCTGTACTCCTCTGTACTTTATAGTATGATGACTTCTCTGTGCTCCTCTGTACTTTATAGTATGATGACTTCTCTGTACTCCTCTGTACTTTATAGTATGATGACTTCTCTGTACTCCTCTGTACTTTATAGTATGATGACTTCTCTGTACTCCTCTGTACTTTATAGTATGATGACTTCTCTGTATTCCTCTGTACTTTATAGTATGATGACTTCTCTGCAATCTTCTGTACTTTATAGTATGATGACTTCTCTGTACTCTTCTGTACTTTATAGTATGATGACTTCTCTGTAGTTTTCTGTACTTTATAGTATGATGACTTCTCTGCACTCTTCTGTACTTTATAGTATGATGACTTCTCTGTACTCTTCTGTACTTTATAGTATGATGACTTCTCTGTACTCTTCTGTACTTTATAGTATGATGACTTCTCTGCACTCTTCTGTACTTTATAGTATGATGACTTCTCTGTACTCTTCTGTACTTTATAGTATGATGACTTCTCTGTAGTTTTCTGTACTTTATAGTATAATGACTTCTCTGTACTGTTCTGTACTTTATAGCATGATGACTTCTCTGTAGTCTTCTGTACTTTATAGTATAATGACTTCTCTGTAGTCTTCTGTACTTTATAGTATGATGACTTCTCTGTAGTCTTCTGTACTTTATAGTATGATGACTTCTCTGTACTCTTCTGTACTTTATAGTATGATGACTTCTCTGTACTCTTCTGTACTTTATAACCTGAAAGCGTGACGTTGGTGTACTATAGCTGGCTGCTCCGCACTCTACCACTCTTTATAGTGTGGCTTTGTACTATATAACTGTACTTCTCTGTACTCATAATGCTTTACAGTAAGTCTTCTCAGGACTCTGAGTTTATAGTACAGACGAGTCACACTATATAGTATAGAGAAGTGCATAGAAATAAGACTATAGCCATGCTATTTAGTACGGAGGAGCGCAAGGGACAGACTGCCAAGCACTCCTCTGTATGTACCATAATTTGTCTGAACTATATTTCTGTGAAAGTCTCTATACTATGTGACTTGTCTGTGTCATAAGCTTATTTCTCTGCACTCTTCACTGTAACATGTCTATATATGTAGTCTCATTTGCAAGCTTTTATGCTGGGGATTTTCTGTACCATATAGTCTGATTTCTCCTCTGTACTTTATAATTGGATGTCTCTGCACTCTTTTGTACTATATGGTGACTTGTCTATACTATATAGTTAATTCTCTAGTGTGACTTGCTATATAATATAGTCATTTCTCTGCACTCCTCAATACTATATAGTCATTTCTCTGCACTTTTCTGTACTATATAGCCATTTATCTGCACTTTTCTATACTATATAATCATTTCTCTGCACTCTTCTGTACTGTATAGTCATTTATTTGCATGTTTCTATACTATATATCCATTTCTTTGCACTCTTCTGTACTATATTGTCATTTATCTGCATGTTTCTATACTATATAGCCATTTCCCTGCACTCTTCTATACTATATAGTAATTTCTCTTCTGTATTATATAGTCATTTCTCTGCACTTTTCTATACTATATAGTAATTTCTCTGCACTCTTCTGTACTATATAGCTATTTATCTGCACGTTTCTATACTATATAGCCATTTGCCTGCACTCTTCTATACTATATAGTCATTTCTCTATTTCTGTACTATATAGTGATTTTTCTGCACTTTTCTATACTATATAGTCATTTCTCTATTTCTGTACTATATAGTCATTTCTCTGCACTTTTCTATACTATATAGTCATTTCTCTGCGCTCTGCTGTACTATATAGTGGGACTATTCTGTAACGTATAGTCTTATTTCTGGTCTGTACTTTCCAGCCTGACTTCGCTCTGCACCTCTTTGTATTTTATAGGATGCTTCGGAGAAGTTACTTTGTATCAGCTAAACTCTCTATTCTAAACTTTGTATAATAAATGGGTCTTATCTGAATCAGTAACATGATACATTCTGACGAATACAGATCACTAAGTAGATATGATAACTGTGAACAAGAAAGCACAATTAAATCGATAAGACCATAGACAGATAGATAAACAGACAGAACAATAAAAAAATAAATAATCGTTTGCTTTAATTTGATCATTTTCATCGTTTGCTTCCCGTTGGTTCACCTTTATGTGATCTTGTTATATTATCCCTGGTTTGGCAATCCTGTCTACACATTCATTCTATTATTATGATATAAATATTAACTGATTAGTTTATCTAATGTAATCTTGTCTAAACTCACTTGCTGTCAAGGAGGTTTATATCCGTTTATGATGTGAAATAAATACTAACCAATTTTCTGCCAATAATGTACCCAATGCCACAATCTACAAACTCATCAGCTGTCAAGCAGGTTTATATATTGGTTTATGATAATCTGATATTAACATTAACCCCTTTGCCGCCAAGAATCTTTGGCTATTTGTTTATTTTCATGGGAAATGATCAGTAACCCCTTTGATGAAATGTGTAGCGATCGGTTTGCATCCATTTGATATTAACCCTTTGCTGCCAAGAATGTCAATGGCTTTCTCAGTGTAAAGAGCTATAGAGCCACAGACACTAGTGCGACAAACAAGTCTTGGCATTGGGTTCACAGAGCTGGTGAAGGACTAGGGAAATGACTATTGGATGTGAACATTTGTTGTTCCATGTGAGATGGACCATAACAAGAGCGCCTGGCTGTCATAGCTCTCAGCTCAGGAGATCTGTTGTTGCATAGAGTCATTCTACATGTGGCTGGTGGGACAGGGGCTGCCTAATCCATCTCAGTACATACTGTACATCTCTCTGTTACTCTCCTGATCTGTACTGTTCCTTAATGAATTAAAACTTGGCTGATGGTCGTTGTCTGTTTATATTACACAGAAACTAGCCTTTTACTCCAAGATGCAGGAAGCCCCGGAGAGTGGCAGCAACAGCAATGGTAGCAGTGGCAGCTCCTTCTCCAGCAATACCCCAGCCAATATTAAAGAAGAGGACTGCAGCCCAGAGAAGGAGAGCCCTCCAGAAGCTGAATACATTAGCTCCAGATGTGTCCTGTTCACCTATTTCCAGGGAGATATCAGCTCAGTGGTGGATGAGCACTTCAGCAGAGCTCTCAGCCAGCCCAGCAGTTATTCCCCAAACAGTGCTGCTGCCAAGACTGCCAGGGGTGCCAGCTCATGGAGGGGTGAGTGCAGCATCACAGTGCCCGGATTATTGGAATGTCCCTTTGTATTATGCTTCAACCTATTAAATGAACATGTGTAATAATTTTATCATTTATTGATAGCTTGTCAAAAATAAAAAAATACTGTATCCTGATAACTGTATGCAGATAATATGTATTGATGTATTATTGCAAGTATTTATATAGCTCTGACAATTTAAGCAGCACTTTACATGCTTTGCATTCACATCAGTGCCTGCCCTCAAAGAGCTTACAATTTAATCTAAGGTCCCTAATCACACATGCATACATACACATAGAAGGACCAATCTAGTAAAAAGAGTCAATTAACCTATACCATATCATTTAACATCCCCCCCCCTTTTTTTATTCCACATGTCTATATTTGTAGACTATGCCATATATATTTTGCAGACTAATCTGTCCAGCAAAAGTCAGGAGCAAGGACAAACCAGACCATAACACAGCCAATAATGTTTTTTTATCCACATAGTGTACATTTAACCCCCCCCCCCCACCACCACCACCCCAATTCAACAGTTACAGCAACTATTTAAGCACCCCATAGCATTGTTATGGTAATCTTAACCATGCCATGTACATGAGCAGAAAAATATCAATGCAAAAATTATTCTGTTGAAAAGGATTATTACATGCATTAGCTGCATGCAGTTATCAGAATAAAAAACAGTTTCCCTTTAATTTAAAACATTCAAGTTATTAAAACTGGAGTGGTGAATGGAGCAGAACAATTTGTGCAAAGGGTTAGCTGTTTGGTTATTCAGTGTAGGCATTCTGAAAATGATTTGATAGTATCTATTAAGTAATGAAAATTCACTTAAACTTTCTATCTGTATGTCAGAATAAGCGCTAATGGATTTAAAGAAATACATAATCCTTACTACAAAAATAGTACCTTTTTTTAATATGTTATTAGAATACATTCCTTGTTATATTTAGTGTATAACTATACAACAATACATTTGAACATATAGAGAGAGGAGGACTACATATGTGGAAAAATATGTTTAAGCCAGTAATCAAGTTTATTTTTACCATTTATCTTTGTGCTATAAAGTTTGCATTTTGAATAATAAGGTACAACTTTATGAATATGTACCTTGCTGCATGTATTTATATCACAGATGTGCATGCATTATACATATGCAACGGGGTTGTTTTACTAAAAGCAAATAGACTCTTTACTGATTACTTTCCAAGGGAAGTTGCACTTTGCAAGAGAATGTTCCCTGGAGCTTAGTGTTTGAGGTGAAGCTCTGCTGGATCCCATCATCTAATCATGAGAAAGCAAAAACAATTTTTTTTTAATTTCTCTTGCACAAGATTGGGTATTATTTGCAAAGTGAAATGTAACTACATTCATAAAGCTCTGGGGAAAATTCCCCTGCAAAGTGCAACTTCCCTAGCAAAGTTAACAGCCTATTTCCTTTAGTAAATTAACTCCAAACTATCTTAAGCTGTCTTGCATACATGACAAACATGTTCAATAAAACTATTCTGTAATAATACAACATTTTAATGCTTACGGTTTTTAATATGTGCTTCTCAAAAAGAGTACAAAAATCATGGTAGGTTACTTAGGAAATATATGTTTACAAATGCAGATGTTAGATATTATAATTGAAGAGAATGGTATATCAAGGACTGAGGCAGGGGCAAGAGAAGCATTTGCCTTGGGTAGCATGCCACAGGGGTGCAGATGTGGTGGTTGCCTGCCCTATATCTACTGTTTTTGGTTTGTAGACCATTTCTTTTCATGATATTTAAAGTCTGATTGTTTGCAGTTAAATGCATTTTAGCAGTATTAATCCTCCTATATTATAATATTTCTTACATATCTAAATAGGCGTTTCTACTAAGAGGTCATGAGTTCCAACTTCATTTGATATATTTAAATGAAACAAATTTGGATACTGTTGAAATGAGTTTGACTGATTGACAAAACAGTTTACAGCCAGTAAGAGACATTTGTTATGTCTGTCTTGGATGAATACTTAGTACTCTGGTTTCAAACATGCACAGAAATGCAGGACATTCATTTTTATGGCAGAGGACACCTCAGTGAGTTTTAAAAAGGCTAAGCTGTCCGTTAAGACAGATTAAATCTATGATGCTTTGCATGCTGTCTTGATGAATAATACCAGCACCGAACCTAGAGGAGAAGAAAAGTACAACTGCAACAGGCTACAGTAATGGTGTGAATACAATAAATGTAAATGTGGTATAAGTCATGCAAACAGCTGCTGCTCACTTAAGAGTTCAAATAATAATAGTTAACTTATTAGTTGTTGTTATTATTATTATTTTTGTTGTTACACATTATAGTGGCGTAATTGGGAAAATAAGTTTGGTGCCCATTTGGTGGCCCATGGGTATACTACATGATAAATCATGCCATTTCCTATATATATAGAAACACTGTACTAAAAGCTCAAAATCATGGACTTTAAAGGCACACATGCATGGGATGAAAAAATTCCAAATGTTATTAATCTACATTAAAAGTTATTATTACACACCACAATTTAATATAAAATATTATCTAATATAACATTGGATACTGTAAATTACAGGCAGATTGTGAAACCCCATTGGGGATGTATACCGCACACATGATGACCGGGGTGTGCATACAATAATTGAAAATGTGATAATGTGATACGATGTCATGCAAACAGCTGCTGTTCAAATAATAACAGTTACCTTTATTGTTGTTATTATTATTATTAATATTGTTGTTACACATTATAATGGAGTAAACTATTATGCAGTGTTCTACTAAGGATATTTAAGGACCTAAACCTAGTTGTAGAGGTTGAACTAATGATAATTGTTTTTTCCCCACTTCTTGCATAAATATGCATAATAGCATCTTAAAACTAGGTATGTTTATATATGCTTGTGTACTGCAGGCTCCTGCTGCTCTATTCTTATCACATTATCTTATCACTGGCATACAGTAGTCCATGCTGACAGCCTTTTCATCAGTTAAGCTCTAGCAATGGTATATGCTAAAGCCATGGGTATTCTATACATTTTTAGTCATTTTGTTCTGAAAAAATTGCTCAGATCATATGTCAAAAAATTGCTCAGAGAATGTTGCTGGACTACATTTAAAGTACATGTAAAGGTGATTTAAAAGTACACCCTTGGAAAAAGTTATACTCTTTCATGTGCCCATCACATACAATCTATATTTACATTATCGGTTGCATGCATGCAGTAGGCAATGTTACTTTTTTTTTTTAGGTTTTGATTGTGCTTTTTTTAAATTACATTTGTAAAGTAAATGTCCAGTTCCCCAGACACGCAAAACTAAGTAACAGCACATATCACTGTACACTAACGAAGGGGTTGGTTTACAAAAGGAATCATTTTAGCCTTTGTTCATGTCAAGGCAGCTTCAGGTTAATTTATAGAAAAGAATGTTTCCCTGAATTTAATTGGGGATTTAACTGAGCACAGGCTGAATGGAAAATGACTATTTTACTAGATCAGCTTTTATATGGGATAATTCAGTGCAGAGTTGTTAACATTAAATTTGTATTCTTAACAACAAAACAACTTATAATTCCCTTGGGTGAAATCAGATCAGTACATGATTAGTTCTAAGTGGCTATTATGGGTTACTGTACTTATGGATTACAATGTAAGAATCAGGAACTCTAAACAATATAAAGCTGAAGGTGATTAGAACAACACATATGACTAGGTACCCTATATGTTGAGGCCCTAATTTGCCTACATTAAAGGGAGTCTGTCATAAACAAAACAAAACAAAAAAAAAATCATGGACTCAGCAATCATTAATTGCATAAAATAGCATATTTTTGCTGAGTCTGTCAGTGTTCATTGTGAAATTAGACTGAAATTGACCCTCCCTCTTAGATTGTAAGCTCTAATGAGCAGGGCCCTCTGATTCCTACTGTATTAAAGTGTATTGTATTTGTACTCTCTACCCTCAAGTTGTAAAGCACTGCAAAAACTGTCCGCGCTGTATAAAATCTGTATAATAATAATAATAATTTTGAATGCACTGTGGGCACCATTGTGTAATGCTGTCCAGGCACATAGCATTGTCAAAAAGTCCAACTCTCTGTTCACAGGCTGCTCCCTGTGAAAAATTTTGGAGATTTCAATTCCAAAATGTCTGACTTTCCACTGCAGGCAGCTTGAAATTGCCATCCTGAATATAGACAGGAATAGCAATTTCTGCATTGTGTCAAGTCTCTATTCTACAACACTAATGTTTGCTCACATATGACTCTTGATATGCTTAGAATAACAAAAGCAGCTATTGTTTGTCTCTTAGTTTTATAGAGCAGATGCTTTTTCTGTAGCTTTTAAATGCAGAAACCATTCACATCAGTCCTTGACAGAGATGCTTCCACCCCAATTTCCTCTGTCATGCACAAAGACACACAGTAGAACCAGTTACTTAGTAAAAGCTAATATACTTACCAATATGTTTTTCAATTGTGGAAGGAAATCTAAACAACTGCAGGAAACACAGGGAATACATCCAAACTTCATGCAGATAGTAAACAAATAGTTTCCAAAGTTTTATTCAGTTTTACTGCATTTTACTGTTTTATGCAATTTTACTGCATTACACAAAGGATTTTAATGAATTGAGCAAAATATGTGTCATGTTAATTTCTGTTTCAAAATACAAGAGCTCAACGATATTACAGTATCTAACTAATTACAGGCTGTCATTAGAGTACTTTTAAAAGTCAATCCAACTGGTTTTAGAAATATATTGCATACAAATGTTTTAATGAAAATAACACTGGTAACAATATTTAATTTTACTGGTATGTATGCATTCAGACCAACATATTCACAGTGTGGGTGATGTGCTCAAACAGGTAAGTGCAAAATCTGGTGCAGCTCTGCAGAGAAACCAATTAGCTTCCAGGTTTATTGTCAAAGTTTATTTGAACAAGCTGAAGTTAGAAGCTGATTGGCTACCATTCCCAGCTGCATCAGATTTGTCACTCTCCAGTTTTAATACATCAACCCCAGTGTGTTTTAAAAATGGTTTCCTGAACACATTGGGGTTTTTTCCATACGTTTAATGTATTTTCCTTGTAACATTTTACAGAGGCACTCTAATACCAGTTTCACCTGCAGTGGAGGTGTAGCTGAAACCTTAGATGGCCTGTTTAGACCTAGCAAGACAAAAGGAGCTAGGAAAGGTGATCAATAAATGTTGGCATATTGAAGAGAGTCATAATGGATTTCCATGTATAAGACTGTGGTCTGAAGATCTGACTGCTGCAATATCATTCAGAAAATGGTCATCCCAATCTGAAAAATAGTGGCCCTTACTATAGAAATATCATCAATAGATGTGTGCATCTAATGCCTTTTTTAAATCCCCATATTGCTTTGGGTAAAATAGAAAAGAAAATATATGTACTGATGTGGGCTTTATACAGTTGTTTCACCCATTTTTCAATTCAATATCTATGAAGATATTGCTCTATCTCAAAAGGGATATCAGGCATAATAAACAGATTATTGGCCCAGGTATTAGCAGGATGCCTTTCATTGTGCTTTAACATTAAAGTTGTTTTGCATAAACATTTTGGCTGTCATTTACCTTATATTTTCTATATATTAATCCATAATATCCAATAATTAAAAACAAAGTAAAAGGACGTATATATTTTAGGCACACATTCATTTGAAGGGTTGTTTTAAGAAGACACCAGTATGCATAGGGTTGAGTTTAAGCAGGTTAAGTAACTTCTAGTTCTTTACGTTAGTTTTGCATTTGCTCAAAATTAAGTTCAAAATTACGTTTACATTAGATTCTGCAATGCAATGTTTGTGTGAATTTTGCTTAGTAATAAGCAGTTGTAAAATAGCTGTGAGTGTAAAAATAAACTATGAGGCAATCATCTAAGAGCTAATAAGTCTGTTCTGTCTTCTGTGTCACCATGGATGGGCAGAAAAATCATAGGTCCAGACTTGACAAGTTTCATAGTAATTTGTGAGGCTGACTGTTTGCATCAATTAATATTGTTATATTTTCTGAAATATCAACATCATAAGCGCACTAGGTAATATTAAAAGAGTGCTCTGTATTAAAATGGATTTATTAAGACTGGAGAAAGGTGGATTTGCTGTCCAGAGCAATCAATCAGATCTGCATATCCAACCTGCACTTTATCATCTGGAATTTGGTTGCTTTGGGTAGTCATTCTATTTCTATAGTTTTTATCAATCAATTAAAAAACATAAATGCATTGAAAACCTCACCTAAGTAATACTGTAGGATTGTAGACAAACATTATTTTTGCCCATTTCAGAACTGTTTTTCAATGTATGAGGCGGTATGAGGTGGTGCTCCTTTGTTTCGGAGAGTATTAATAGCATCATTAATTATGACGAAGGGGTTTATTTGAGTTTAATAGAATGTTTATGTTTTTTTTTTTGTCTCTTAACAGAAACGACTTTTCCTATGAGTCAAAGAAGTTTTCCTCCATCCTTTTGGAACAGCAGTTACCAGCCCAATGCAGTTGCTGCTCCCTCATCGCTGGGCAGCAGCCTAGGCAGTCCTCTTACTGGTCCTCACAGTGAAATTCCTTTTGGAGCAGATCCTTATTCCCCTGCTTCTCTTCATAGTCACCTACACCAGGGTCCACCTGAGCCCTGGCACCATGCCCACCACCATCATCACCATCATCACCCATACTCAATCGGGGGAGCAATAAACAGTCAGGGTTCAGGTTATCCCCGGCCTGGCATGCATGAAGTTTATAGTACGCACTTCGATCCTCGGTACAGCTCTTTACTTGTTCCTGCATCAGTCCGACCCCACAGGATCACTCCTGCAGGTTCAGCTCCTCCTGCAACACAGTGTGATTTAGGCAAGGGAGAAGCAGCAACCTCTGCTTGGACAACTCCTGGACCTTATCCAGGACCCGCAGGAGACATGGGACAAAGCCTTAGCCTAAATGTGGATGCAGGTAAGCAGTGTCTTCAAATTTAAACTGACCTACAACACTTGTGAGATTTTACATGTAATTATTATTAGTATTTCGTGCAGGACATTTTAGACATATTTTTCAAGTGCTTTTTATTAACAAAAATACATATCGAGTATAGCACACTTTTTCTCAATAAATATCATTCACTGTGCCATCCTTCTCTGCCATACATTGTATGTGTAATTGTAAGTTTTTACATACATATGCTTGAAGGGGCATATGTGGCCATGATATTTTAGGGCAGTGAGGGTTTATACCCTTTTTGAATTTCTCACTGTCTCTTTTCTATGGTCAGTTTGACAGTAGGCAGCTATCATTTAAACACTTGAGCAGAACAATCACCATTTACTAGTGTTAAGATGTTACAAAAGGTAAAAGGGTTTCATAAAGGAAAGGGATATTATTCATTACTCATAAACAGTTATCCAATTTTCCAGATGGGGTGAAGAGAAGATTAGGGTGCATTTAAAATTGCTTTCACACCACTGGGTTCAGAAAGGTTTTAAATTATTTTATACAAGATCATAATCCTTCAAAACCAGTAACCTATGTGTTAACCTTCCCATATATTCATACTGTACTTGGTAGTCCTGCAACAGATTATAGAACTGTTGTTTCTGCTACATACTAGCCACACATATGGAAGTTTACCTACATACCAATCATGACTTTAGTGGCCCTGAGGGTCAACGTTCATTAGGCATATTTTACATATACTGTATACTTTTGCTTTATAGAAATGCTACACAGGCCACCAGTTTCATAGGCTAGTTATCCACTAAATGACAATTATAAAAAGCACACTAGCCATTCGTTTGTGGTCTTGTTATGCACTGCCATTTGTTAAGAGTCCTTGCTAAACATTAGACCAAAATATAATGATTCTTTTAAATACTCTGTACTATTTACATAATAGTGTCACCTAGTCAAATTGCTTTACTAAAGGCAAACAGGTTTACCACTTTGGAAGGGAAGTTGCATTTTGCAAAGGAGTTTGGCCCAAGATCTAGTGAGCAGGGTGTTTCATTTGCAAGCATTTTTGCTTGCATATGATTGGATGATGGAGGTCAGCAAAGCTTCACCTTGTTCACTAAGCTCTGGGGCAGATTTCCTTGCAAAAAGCAAATTCCCTTACAAAGTGAGCAGCCTATACCTTTAGTATATCAACCCCTTAGTCTTCCCGTGTCCAAGACCTGGGGAGATGTCCACTAACACACTGAATACTATCCATAAAGTCTTTCTGTAGGTTAGTGGACCAGAAAGCTTAGCAATATGCTAATGAACAGTTATCAAGTCCTGTTACACTAAGGCCTCATGTATACTGGATGTTTTGCTAGTCTCCTTTTCTCTTGGCACAGAATTTTGACAGAAAAAATGCTTGGCGCTTGTAAACTTGTGTAACACATTCAAGAGCATTTAGGTGTGTCAAGCCCTTGAGCATCAATTAATTTTATTGGCCAGAATAATATTATATTCAGGCCATTGAAATTAAATAATGCTTTGGCACTAAACAATGTGGCTGTGGGTTGTTTTTTTTCCAAATGCCCCTACCTCTAAACTCCTCTGAACACCCATGTGTGCATGGACACATAGGCTAACATGTAGTGGGCTTTTAGAGGCAGGGAAAAAAAATGCCCCTAGGAGCAGCAGAAAAATAATCCAGTGTACATGAGGCCTAAACAGTCAAACCAAAGGTTTTTATGATTCCCTTGAAGAATTTTAAATATATTCAATAGGCTGCAATTCTGGCTACCAATCAGCTAAAATTAGCAAAAATAAGCTCCATTCTTTCTACTGTTTAAGAAAATGTTTTGTTTAATTGTAATTAAAAGCAAGCATTCCAATCAATGACACTAAAAGACTTACAAAAGAGGTGATACTTAACTATAGTCAGTAGATGTATCTCTGAGTGCCAGCTGACTGTTTTCTTTCTACTGAATTGTTTATAAGTGCTTGTGCTTCACCTTCATGTTATTAATGCAGTGCATTCCTATCCTTCTCTCAAGTCTCTGTTGCCTTTTTAAAGATATTCTCAATTGTTATGTGAGTTAGGATTTGATTTGTTGATCAGCTCATACTGGGAATGGTAAACTAAGCTCTTCTTTTTTTAGATTACTACAATGTCTTGGGCACAAGACATATTAATATTTATGACTAATAATTTATCTGGGAATAATTAGCAAAATGTCTCCAATACTTATGTTTTAATTTCTAATAATCCTAATACTATAATTTAGAAGAGCAGGTGTAAAGAAAGAAAGAAAAAAACAGTAGAATAAGAAAAAGGTTTTTAAAAAAAATGCAAATAAAGTTAGAATAATGGTGGCCATACGCCACACGATTTGGCCTGGATAATGCAAACACTTAAAGATCATTCAAGTGATCACCAACGATGTGCACTATTTTTTTCAGACCATGGAAACTGTACTCACAGAGAAATAATTTCCATAAGTCGCAGGGGAAAAATTTTGCATAGAACACCTATATCAAATGATGATATAATAACAATTGTGAGCAGCTAAAAATGTTTAACTCAGCTGACTCTCCAATGTGTTTTTTTTCTTTCTCTTGCCTTCTTTTACGAAAGCTTACATCTTAAATCCTCTATTTTTTGAGCAGGGGTCTCCAAACTATGGCCCTCCTGTTGTTCAGGTACTACAATTCCCATCATGCCTAGTCATGTCTGTGAATGCCAGAGTTTTACAATACCTCATGGGATGTGTAGTTTCACAACAGTTGTAGTGCCATAGTTTGGAGATCCCTGTTTTAGAGGCTGACTGTTTGCATCAGACATATCAATCTGATGGTGCAAGTATAGTAAACAAGATGAATAAAAAGAACATGACAGTGTCAAATGGGAGTTATATGCACTGCTGACTTTTTTATAACAAAAAATATGCTTGTACATTCAATGTTAAACAGCTATGCCAGCCTAATATCAAGAAGACAAGAAACTGCTTTAAGAGTGATTCACTAAAGTCGTTTTTTTCCTCTGGAGAAGCAAATCTTGCTTCTGTTCAGATGCCTCAGACATGTTCAGTTGGTGGAGTTTAAAGAGCTTTAGTGGTTTAGCCTGTACATGTTCAAGGTTTTATAAATTTGGATGCTTTGTCAGGTAGGAGCTATTCTTCAGGGGCCCCGTTAACAGCACAAGGAATTTTATGCTATATAGAGCGTCACAGTTGTTAGAGGGAAGGACATTGATAACAAAATATAATTTCTTCAACAACTGAATTATTCAAGTTTAGTGGAACTAGCAAAAATGGACGCACACCTTAGCTTTTCTGGAGGACAGTTTGATTTTGTCCATGTTTTGCTTCATATAATACATAGAAGTCACAATCCTAAGAGCCATTATGTTCATTGAAACCTAATACTAGAGCTTGAGAATTATAAATACATCACTGAGGATGTCCATTATATTTTGGATCGTAAAACCCAGTGCATTGTTAATTTCAAAGTTTTATTGTTTTTCCATGTATAAATGCAAAATTATATTTATCTCCTCATCCAAACTTCAATACTCTTTATTCACTTCAACATGACACATAAGGTAAGAAAAAACAAAAGGGAGATAGGTCCCAATGGACCTATGCTTCCATCATACCATACCATAGTAAAAAAAAATAGTGGATCATTAAAATGCGTTCTCAAATGCTATAATCCAACACGAAGTATAGGGGTTGATTTACTAAAACCGGAGAGTGCAAAATATGGTGCGGCTCTACATAGAAATCAATCAGCTTTTAGGGTTTTTTTTTGTCAAAGCTTAATTGAACAAGTTAAAGTTAGAAGCTCATTGGCTACTATGCACAGCGTCACCAGATTTTGCACTCTCCAGTTTCAGTAAATCAACCACATAGTAACTTGCACTGTATACAGGTAATATTTCATTTAAAGAACAACACTTTTTTAGCACAGGAATCTTTGCCCAAAACATGTTTTATCTGGGCTGCTTTTATCAAAAACTTTTCCAACAATTCAAACATCTTCTAATTACCACAACATAGCTGTTTCTTAAAACATGCTGGTGCTTGCTTTTGTTTCATCCTATCTTTAAACAGCTTGTGCCTTTATCTTGCTCACCTTCTCATACACCTCTTTCTACTTCATTCTCCTTCTCTGCCTCCTCCATTCCCAGGTTTACAGCCTCAGGATAAAAGCAAGGATCTGTACTGGTTTTAAAACTTGTTGCCCCCCCTGCAGATCCTTTCCACCTTGTAAAATTTGGTGGCTTTCTGAGCTGACATGGAGTTGCTTTGGTTTGGTGGTAACAGCTTGTAATCTTGGTTTTCAGCTCGACGCTACACCTTCTGCGGAGGACCTCTCCTGAGCTGATCTTCCTAAAGACTCTGAACCAAACCTTTTACACCAAGGCCCAGAAACGCATGTGCCCCAGCACTGAGACTGCAACAAGAGGATGGGAACAGGACTCCACTCTACAGGCCAAGTGAGAGGAGACATGCTTATTTCCTCCTTGCTCAGAGACTCATATTTTTATTTAAGATGTGTTCAACAAAATAATTGATGCCACCAAAAATATAAATAGATATAATTATATATTAATATAAATCCAATTGTTTTCTTATGAGGAAGAAAAAGACTATTTTTGTTGTGAATATTTTTTATGCCAATGTCAAAATGTACTTTCCAAACTAAGCTGCCTGTGAACAAAGATCCAGTGTATTTGTAGTATTCCCTTTCTGACTGCACAGACAAAGCACACCCAACACACATACAGACAATGGTAACAAAGGAAACAAATAAACTTTGGTGGACTAAAAGCCCATGTGTGGACATACAATCCAGTCTGCTGTGAGTAGCAAGAATTTTCCAGAGCCACCTGCCCAAAGCTTATAGAAATGCAGCTGTTAGATGGACAACTGTTCGAACTCCAGAAATATGACAAGCAAGGTGGCACTTCTCAGGGTTTAGCCCAACAATTGCATCTGATTTTTTTTTTTACATGGAGAATTTTATGATGAAAGAAGAAACGCTTTAGAACACTGACAGCCTCTACATGGATGGAACAACTGCAGCAGGTGAAAGGAGATACTTTGCAGAAACACATTTCAGAGTGGACAATTGATCTCCTCAATGTGTGTATGTGTGTATATGTTGCTGTCATCCTGTCACTTTAATTTGTTTGAGATACTGTGAGAGATGTATTTAATTGTAGGGATTCTGCATTAAAATATTTTCATGTCTTTAGATGCGTTAATAAGCTAACCAAAACATTTTTTTCTATTCTGCTGACCAAGGCAACTCAACCAACTTTACAGGTTAACTTATGATGAAAACAAAAGACAACAACCTTAAACACATAGGTGATTTATGAAAATGGAAGCCAAGAACACTGGAAAAAAATTGAAAGTTGCTGCAATTAACATTCATGTTTGAAATTAAACGTTACATTTGATTGGCTGGTGAGCAACGCCTTCTCTTTTGCTTTGGCTTTCTTTGCTAAAGGTTTCATAAACCATCCTGTGTACAACATATATTCAAAGTGATTCTGTCATGTGTCATGTTAAAGCTTAATGTCCTAGAATAATTTGAAGAATAATGAATCACTTTACTTTTACAATTGTTTTTTGCTAACAAAATTTGAAATTTATCAAAATTGATGTTTTGTAATAACATTTTAGACTTTATATTATAAATCTGTATGAAATCAGGAGCTCTGAGTAGTTGAAATCACCAATTTTAAACCAATTAACATTTTAACTAATGTACAGTTTGCGAAGATTAGGGACCTTTTAGGCTCTTGGACACAAAATATTATAAAAGTACAAATTTATTAAACAAAAAATTAATCAAAACCAGCAGATGGGCAACCATATGAATATGTTTACAAAGATCATCCTCACAAATAAAGGTAAAAATAACCACATGTGAATAGATGAAACCCCAACACATTTACATTTTTTAAAAACACATCATCAATGGGAACTGATGGTCGATAACATATGCATAGAGATTACAGTGAGATGCAACTGACTGCCACCATGTGTCAACAGAGAGCAACGTTCCAAAGGGGTGTTTAGCCAGGGAAGCACAAGAGGGCGCTATAGATCCCGAAACTGTCTGTCCACTGGATGAGGTCCTACAGGGTCTGGCAAGCCTGATTTCCAACATAGGAGTATATATGGATTTCTTCCATATGGAAAGATGTTACTTCCAAAAAATATCTCCAAAAAAAGGGAAGCAGTGGAAAGTGCAAGTCTATATAGTTTACTAAATTGGTAGGTTCCTTCCATATTTACAGGCGCATCTCAACAAATTAGAATATCATCAAAAATGTATTTCAGCAATTCATTTGAAAAAGTGAAACTCATATATTATATAGATTCATTACACACAGAGTGATATATATCAAGCATTCCTTTCTTTTAATTTTGATGATTATGGCTTATGCCATGTACTCACGGGCGGACTTTTCGACCGAACTTGTCCGCCGGAACGAATCCATCAGACAATCCGACTGTGTGTGGGCTTCATCGGACTTCCGACGGACATTTTCGGTCAAAAATCAGACGAACTTTAGATTTGAAACATGTTTCAAATCTTCCTACCGGAACTCTGCCGGAACCAGTTCTTATCGGGAAAACTGTTCATCTGTATGCTGGTCCGACGGACCAAATACGAGAATGTTTCCAGTGCGATCCTATCATGCTGGTTCTCGGCGACAGGGTACTGTACATCTAGCGCTCGCTGCAATAGGAAAAACACATTTTCCTATTGCAGCGAGCGCGAGAAAGAGGCGACAATGTCCCTTAGGTCTGGTATGGGTTTTAAGGGGAACCCCCTATGCCAAAAAAACAGCGTGGGGGTCCTCCCAAAATCCATACCAGACCCTTACCTGAGCACGCAGCCCAGCCAATTAGAAGAGGGGGTGGGGACGAGCGAACGGCCCCCTCTCCTGAACCGGACCAGGCCGCATGCCCTCAACATGGGGGGTTGGTTGTCGGGGTCTGCGGGCGGGGAGCTTATTGGAATCCGGGAGTCCCCTTCCATAAGGGGGCCCCCCAGATCCCAGCCCCCTGCCCTATGTGAATGAGCATGGGGTACATCGTACCCCTACCCATTCACCTGGGGGGGGAAAAAGTGTCAATAAAAAAACACACTAGACAGGTTTTTAAAGTAATTTATTAAGCAGCTTCGGGGGTCTCTTCCGACTCCTCTGCTCTCTCCTGCTTCTTCTCCTGCTCTCCGGCCTCTTTTCCTGCTCTCTGGTTCTTCTCCTGCTCTCCGGTTCTTCTGCCGCTCTACGGTTCTTCTGCCGGGCTCCTCCACTATCTTCTGTTCTTTTGCCGCTCTTTTGCTAGCGGTGGCCTGGTCTTCTCCGTCGTCTCCTTCCCAGTTCTCTTCTTCCGATGTTGACACAACGCTCTCTGCCGTTGTAATGTGAGCAGTGCCCAATGACTTATATAAGCATGGGGCATGGACACCGCGTGGACACAATGGGTAGGGGTACAATGTAGCCCATACTCATCCACATAGGGTGGGGGGCCGGGATCTGGGGAGCCCCCTTATGAAAGGGGGCTCCTGGATTCCGATAAGCCCCCCGCCCGCAGACCTCGAAAACCAACAGCCAGGGTTGTCAGGAAGGGGCCCTTGTCCTCATCAACATAGGGACAAGGTGCTTTGGGGTGGGGGGCTGCAGGGCACCCCCTTTCCCCAAAGCACCCACCCCTTTTCCTGCGTGCTCGGATAAGGGTCTGGTATGGATTTTTGGGGGACCCTCACACCGTTTTTTTGGCGTAGGGGGTTCCCCTTAAAATCCATACCAGACCTAAGGGCCTGGTATGCTCTTGGAGGGGAACCTATGCCGTTTTTTTAATTTAATTTTTAAATTTTTGGCGTGGAGTTCCCCCTCAAGATTCATATCAAACACAGTGCCTGGCATTGGCGGGGATCCAAGTTGGATCCCCGCACCAGTGTGAACCCGGCCTTAATGTCAGCAATGCTTGTCGCACATTGGGAAAGGAAAAAACATTTTTCCTTTCCCGATCAGCGAGCCAGCTCGGCGCTAGCTCCCGCGACAGGGCTCGCAAGGTGTCAATCTTGCGGAAAAAAACAGGGAGATTGACTTCCTTTTCTAGTCCCGTCATACATCATCACGTTCAAAATGAATGGACTTTCGACGGACTTTAGAAAGGACTTTAGTCCGTTCGTGTGCGGGCAAGTCTGTTTGTTCGGAAGTCCGTAGGAAAGACCGCCGGACGTGTGTACACGGCATTACAGCTAGTGAAAACACAAATTTCAGTATCTCAGAAAATTAGAATATTACATAAGACCAATAAAAAAGGATTTTTAATACAGCAATGTTGGCTTACTGAAAAGTATAGTATAGTATACACTCAATACTTGGTAGGGGCTCCTTTTGCATAAATGATTGTATCAATGCAGCGTGGCATGGATGCGATCAGACTGTGGCACTGCCGAGGTTGCTTTGATAGCGGCCTTCAGATCATCTGCATTATTAGGTCTGGTGTCTCTCATCTTCCTCTTGACAATACCCCACAGATTCTCTGTGGGGTTTAGCTCAGGTGAGTTTGCTAGCCAATAAAGCACAGTGATACCATGGTCATTAAACAGGTATTGGTACTTTTGGCAGGGTGTGCAGGTGCCAAGTCCTGCTGAAAAATGAAATCAGCATCTCCATGAAGCTGCTCAGCAGAGGGAAGCAGGAAGTGCTCTAGAATTTCCTGGTAGAATTTCCTGTGGAAACTTCACACTGTACCTCATGCAACTTGGATTCCGTGCATTTCCACTCTTCCTCCAGACTCTGGGACCTTGTTTTCCAAATGAAATGCAAAATGTACTTTCATCCAAAAAGAGGACTTTAGACCACTGAGCAACAGTCCAGTCCTTTTTCTCCTTAGCCCAGGTAAGATGCTTCTGACATTGTCTCTGGTTCAGGAGTGGCTTGACACAAGGAATAGGACAGTTGTTGCCCATGTCCTGGATATGTCTGTGTGTGTGGTGGATCTTGAAGCACCGACACCAAATCTAGTCCACTCCTTGTGAATCTCCCCCAAATTCTTGAATGGTCTTTGCTTCACAGTCCTTTCAATGCTGCAGTTATCCCTGTTGCTTGTACACCTTTTTTCTACCACACTTTTTCCTTCCACTCAACTTTCCATTAATATGCTTGGATACCGCACTCTGTGGACAGACAGCCTCTTTAGCAATGACTTGTGGAGCGTGTCAATGACTGTCTTCTGGACAACTGTCAAGTCAGCAGTCTTCCCCATGATTGTGTAACCTACTAAACCAGACTATGGGGGTTATTTACTAAAGCAAAATCCACTTTGCACTGCAAGTGCACTTGAAAGTGCACTGAAAGTGCACTTGGAAGTAAAGTCGCTGTAGATCCGAGGGGGACATGCAAGGAAAGTAAAAAACAGCATTTTAGCTTGCACATGATTGGATGATAAAATCAGCAGAGCTTCCACTCATTTCACATCTACTCCTTAGATTTAGAGTGACTGCATTTCCAAGTGCACTATCGGTGCACTTTCAAGTGCACTTGCAGTGCAAAGTGGATTTGCCTTTCGTAAATAACCCCCTGAGTGTGATTAAAAGCTCAGGAAACCTTTACAGGTGTTTTAAGTTAATTAGCTGATTAGAGTGGGAAACGGTCTACAATATTGAACTTTTTTCACAGTATTCTAATTTTCTAAGATACTGAATTTTGGGTTTTCACTAGCTGTAAGCCATAATCATCAAAATTAAAAGAAAGAAATGCTTGAAATATATCACTCTGTGTGCAATGAATCTGAATAATATACAAGTTTCACTTTTTGAATTGAATTACGGAAATAAATTAACTTTTTGATGATATTCTATTTTTTTGAGATGTACCTGTACAGTACATCAAAACCAAAGAGGACTTGCTCACACTGTTTATATCCACCATCTATAGTATACCACAAAATGGCTGCCAGATCAACCCATGGGTTTTGGTTTTGATCTATTTATGGAACTGCACTTTCCACTGTCCCCCTTTTTTGGAGATATTTTTTGGAGGTGACATCTTCTTTCCATATGAAAGAAATTCAAATGGACTCCTATGTCAGAAATCAGCCTCACCTGGCCCTGTAGGACCCCTTCTAGTGGACAGACCTGTGAAGATCTAGGGTCCCCTTATGCTCCCATGGGTAAACACCCCTTAGGGATGCTGCTCTCTGTTGACACATGTTGGCATTCAGCTTTATCACGCTGTGATCTCTATGCATATGTTATTGACCTGTGGCCTGTATTACCTGTTGATGTGATGATGGTCTTTTTAAACATAATCATGTGGCTGATCAGCTGCTGATTTTATATGATGGTTTTAATGAATTTGTATTTTTAATAAATTTGTAGTTTTATAATATTTTGTGTACAATTGTCTAAAAAGTCCCTAATCTTAGCAAACTGTACATTACTCTATATATGGGATGTGGTATACAGCAAGATCAGACTTATACTGTAGAATTATAACACTTTAAATCTCGTTCCGTCAGTGGGGAGTAGCTATTATGCAAATCCAATGCCCATCAAACAAATAGGGTATATCACACCATATCTTTTCCAATGTAAGGTTTTATGGAAGATAAGACACAATCTGGCATGGTCCTCCAATTATTTTCTTTATTTGCCTTTTTTTCTTAAAATAAGCAGGGGAATGACTGTCAAGCCTTTTTTTTTTTTTTTTTTTAAATCTAAAGTGGATGTAAACCCTCACATATACCCAGTGAAGTGAGCAGCATCTGTGATACACAGAGATGAAACAAATCTGCCTATACAAGTTTTACATCTGTATATCTGTTGCCTTCAGCTTGCTATATTCTTTAGAAAGTGAACACCGTGTTAGTGATTTTTTCTTGTTCAGCACTGGGAGTGAAGTCTTGGCATACGTTGTGTGACAGCTGATTGGAGGAAAGGCACACCCCCCCACTCCACATAAGCAAAAGAAGGACAGGATGTGCAGAGCTGTGCTGTGAATAGACCAGCTTTCTGCTAATCTATTTATAGCACACACCCCGACACAAATGTCAGGCTGGTTTTAGTTCGGTTGTTGGAGGACTTGTCAGAAGTTATCATGCTGACAACAGAAGGAGCAGCAGAAAGACACAGGACTTAGGGATTTGAAGAGAGATAAAAAAACACTGCAGATATATGTGCTTAGGTCAAATTTCATGAATCAGGTTTACATCCACTTTAAAGTCACTAATTTCACTCTTTAGCCACTCAAAATAAATCCCAGTAGGCTGCAGTATCCCCAAGTTTGTGTCCCAACAAACACAAGTCTGTCAACACTGGAAACTATTGTCTGCCTGATGTCACACCATGAAGATCACTCACGGGGTATGTTTTCCTTAAAGCTGAACTCAAGGCAAACAGCTGAAACAGGTAACATCCAAATATGGAGTTGTTTTATGTGCCAGAGGAATTGCATTTCTGTCCATCCATACCTGAGATTTTTATATTTCTGCCACACAGTACAGCCTTGTCTGCCAAAGCAAGTGTTTTGATTTTTCTCTGCTGCAGTTTAATAACATAGCACCCCCCTCCCCCACCCCCCACCCCCCCCCATCCTGAAACGGGAAAAGAAAGGAAAAAGTATAATCAGCACACTAATGAGCTCCCCTCGCTATTACTCTATCCTCTTAGCAACATGCCCCTTGTTAGCACATGAGCAATGCAACTGATTGGCCCCTTGTGCTGCTGCTCCAGTGAGCTCTGCTGCTGAGAGGATTGCATGAGGTTCATATCTAATCTAAAGCCTCATACACACGATCGGATTTTCCGATGGGAATTGTGTGATGACAGGCTGTTGTTGGAAAATCCAACCATTTGTACGCTCCATCGGATAATTGTTGTTGAATTTTCCACGGACAAATGTTGGATGCCAGGCTTTAAAATCTTCCACGGATTTTCCGAGCGTTTGTACACAAGTCCGTCGGACAAAGGTCCAAAGTACAAACACGCATGCTCAGAAGATCTTGTAAGCTAGCGTTCGTAATGGAGAATTAACATTTGTGAAGTGGCAAATTATGAAATCTCAAAATGCAGCACACATTCTCTTCTACTTTAATAGGATAATAATGAAGCTGCTTTGCTGGTGATACTGATGGAGTTATTGTAAACAAATTTTCAAAGGCTTTTTTTTCCCAGTGATATCAAGAATAATATTATTACGCTTGTTATTTTGTTACCACAACACCATTATCCCCTAGTTTTTAAGATCAAAGATACAACTATAACAAAAGTGGAAAATACCGCGCTAAGTAAACATACAAAAAAAATTATTAAATTAAAAACGACACACAGCAGCAGCTCAACATGGGATACACATATAAGTAAACAGAATTAAAAGATGGAGCTGCGCTACAAATATCACACAAAAATTGCAACTAGTGCTCACGTGTATTGAAATTGCTCCCAACAACAAGAAAAAATAAAAAAATATTTTTATATCAGTCCATAGATATAAACATATGTGCTCTTCATATGACATCTGATAGCACCACAGACTCGTGTTCCTCCACCACATAGATTGCGTGCTTACCAGAGGCAAGCTTAGTATGGACTTGCGGCTAATAACCCCGCCAGGGCCTTTTCCACAGGGATGAGCATGACAGTTCTCAGGTACAGCAGGAACACACAATAAGCGATCACAGGGATTCGGTCATTCAATGGTCTCAAGCGAAATCCAGAAGGTAACCCATAATGAAGAGGAACTCACTATAGTGTAAATCGTATTAGGAAAACATTTATTAAAATTTAAAGGTTACACTTACACAGGTATGAAGTATATTTGCAAAGATAAAAAGCCGGCCAGCAAAACAAACACCTGTGCACTACGGTACACAACGCGATGACTCAAGCACGTTAATCCTCCTGACGCACGTTTTATCACAGGCTGATGTCGGCATTGCCCCTGGACGACGTCAGCCTGTGATGAAACATACATCATTATGGTTTTTAAGGGGAACCTTGTACCAAAATTTAAAAAAAATGGCGTAGGGGTCCCTCCCAAAATCCATACCAGACCCTTATCCAAGCATGCAACCTGGCAGGCCACAGGAAAAGAGAGCGCCCCCCCTCCTGAACTGTACCAGGCCACATGCCCTCAACATGGGGAGGGTGCTTTGGAGTAGCCCCCAAAGCACCTTGTCCCCATGTTGATAGGGACAAGGGCCTCATCCCCACAACCCTTGCCCGGTGGTTGTGGGGGTCTGCAGGCGGGGGGACTTAACGGAATCTGGAAGCCCCCTTTAACAAGGGTACCCCTGATCCCGGCCTCCCCTCTCTATGTGAATTGGTAAGGGGTACATTGTACCCCCACCAATTCACAAAAAAAGTTTCAAAAATAGTAAAAAAGACAGGAGACACAAGTCCTTTATTAAAAAAAAAAATGTCCCACGTGACGTCAGAGGAAGGCAGGGTTGCCCATTTACATCACGGAGTGGCCCCTCCCTCAGCTATATAACAGCTGTCATCGAGAAGAAGCGTCACTCGGCGGGAGCCTCCCATGGAGGCAGAGCTGTTGCAGCTTTTTTCTTTTTTTTTTCGACTCATTGGGCGACGGAGATGGATCTACATCGTGGGACATTTTTATTTTTTTTATTTTTTAATAAAGGACTTGTCCCAAAGTGTCTTTTTTACTATCTTTGACACTTTTTTTGTGAAATGGTAGGGGTACAATGTACCCGTTACCAATTCACATGGGGGGAGGCCGGGATCTGGGGGTCCCCTTGTTAAAGGGGGCTTCTGGATTCCGATAAGCCCCCCACCTGCAGGACCCCACAACCGCCGGACAAGGGTTGTGGGGATGAGGCCCTTGTCCCCATCAACATGGGGACAAGGTGCTTTGGGGGGCTACTCCAAAGCACCCTCCCAATGTTGAGGGCATGTGGCCTGGTACGGTTTAGGAGGGAGGGGGGCACGCTCTCGCCCCCTCTTTTCCTGTGGCCTGCCAGGTTGTGTGCTTGGATAAGGGTGGTATGGATTTTGGGGGGAACCCCTACACCCTTACAAATGTCCAAACATTTATTCAGATGATCAAATCACAAAGGTAAAGTGCAATGTTTCAGGGTCACGCAGGATCCCTTCGTTGGGCATGTGATCATCAAATATATTCTTTGATGCCCATAACTATTGTGTGACTTGGACAATCCTGTTTGTGATACCAAGTTTAATAAATTAGGTAATAGTCAGAATAATAAGACAGGGAAAACTGTAACTTGCCATTTACCAAATAGGTAAAAGGTTAAAAGCGATAATGCAAAACAGGTTCAAAATGGCTAAAACATGCATATACTGAAGATGAGAAAACAGATTACATGTAATAATCCTCATTAACAACATCCTAACAGCATCCTTCACTGTAAAGTTCAGGGTAGCTATGGTAACACAGGTGAATAGCTGGAGGCACCCAAGGAAAAGGGCCATCTCACTGGAGCTATAGTACTTAGTAGCAATCAGGGAGAGTTCCCAACAGTAGCTGGGCCTTCTGGAGAAGCTGTGTGCTATTAGGCTCCAGCCAGGCTGCTTGCACACCAGTTCTTACGGTGGAGGATCTCTCATCTGGCTGCAGATCAGAGGCTGCAAAACTACTACTGCCTCATCAGATGTTTCCTCTCTGAGCTCCTGAGGGAGGAAAGCAGTTCAGGAACCCATGGAGTTATGGGAAATGGAATTAAAGTTGTCTGCACTGCACCTGAGCATGCTAAGCAAATAATTACTGCATTCAATTCTTATCTACCTTCCTTCACCTTCCCTACTGCCTGCCTTTGAGTTTAGGTCTGCCCTAATCATTTTGCAATTTTCTGCAGTCAAGGCTGGTTGGCAAGTTCATCTGGGTATGGAACATGCAATAAGACCTCATTCTTTCCATAACCATTTTAAAACTCCTGGCAGTGCATATAGTTGTCAGGATGGATAAATGTTGTTATTACATTCAAGTATCTGCCTGGGTGAGATGTGTGTGTGCCCAGAAATATTTCAAGAGAGCAACCGCTTCATGATTTATTGCTCAGATACTCGATACCTTTGCCTTGCTTGTCCAGGTAATTTTGGTGAAGGAGTGTCTAATAATACACGATGAACGGATTAAATTAACATACTGCTTAATTTATATGTGACACTATGCCGACACTTTCCAGTATGTCTAGGCTTCTGGTCTTTAATACTGTGAATTAAAAACCCAGAGAAGTGTGAAGAATTACATCAGTAGATACACAGTACATTAGTAGATTGGCTGCTGAATGTACTACAAACACTATGGTTTCTATTTTACTACAGTTGTGCACAGTGTTATGACCTTGTCCAGAGTCCAAAGTGCAGTAACTCATTGATCTCTATGAACTCAAATAATGTATGGTCAGTGGACTTCACTCTGTTAATTTGTGCCTCCAGATAAAGCTTATTTTTAATTTTTGGATGGAGTAAAGGCTAAATTATACCTAAACCCAAAAACAAATATTTATTTTTTGTATACATGTATTCCCACTGTAAGACAGCCTCTCTTACCCTGTATGGGTGACAATTGTTTGCATCACCCCTCACATTATTTCTCATTGACAGTCAACCAGACAAATAATGACCATGAATCTCTCCAATAAGGACAGAGACAGCATCAAAATCCTAAAGGGGTATCTGACCATTTTAAATTTTGTTTAAGGCCCCTTTCACACGATCAGACCGTTCAGGTCCACCTGTCAGTTTTGATGGCGGACCTGAACGGGCGATCCATGTTAGCCTATGGAGTGTCGGATGTCAGCGGAGACATGTCCGCTGACATCCGACCCCGTCCGATCCGCTAAAAGCAGACGGATGGCCCTACGTCCAGGTCCGTCTCTGGCGGATCAGATCGGGTGAGATCTGACGAAAACGGACATGCTGTCCGTTTTCGTCTGATCCCTCCATAGGCGGCAGCGGCGCCTGACAAGCCCCTCCCTGCTCAGTGAGCAGAGAGGGACCTGTCATCCGCCGGCTCAGCGGAGATCAACGGACTGATCTCCCGCTGAGCCGGTGGACAGAGGCGGGCTCCGTAGAAAAGGAGTACGCCTCATGTGAAAGGGGCCTAAAAGTTAAAAAAAAAGTTCTGGATGGTGTTTCACTTTAAACAGACACAACCGTTTTGAACAGCTTAGTGGATTCTAACACTCCCACTCAACAACTATAACTATGTTATATTAGTCCCATTTTGGATCTCAGTTCTCTAAATCTGTTTCTTGAAAAGCAGTTTTGTCAAAGCATCTGCAATCTTCCTCAGCAGCTCTGATCCACTTCTGTTTTTTCTTTCAATAGATTTTTATTGAGGTTTCAGCAAAATTCAGGAAAAATAACATGGTACAGCAAAAAGAAACATCAATCAGATAAGAAATAAGTTGTATGTTGCAGAGGTGCTGCAAAGCCATAATACTTCTGTTTTTTCATGAGTTGGAAATGTTTTGCATCTCATCCCATGAATCTGGCTCCGGTCTTTATTTCTATGCGAGCATCATAGGACTAGAGATGGGAGGGGGTGTTTGGGTGTTGGTGGTGCCTTCACCCCGTAACCTTCTAGAGGTACTCTTGATGAAAGCAAGAGTTGGCCTTAGTGTAAAAATTTTAAATTTGATGCCCCTGTCAAACGATTGTTGAAAAATTGGTCCTTGGGTGTTGGTGGTGTCTTTGCCCTGTATCCTTCTAGAGGTACTCTTGATGAAAGCAAGAATTGGCCTTGCTGTAAAAAATTGAAAGTTAATGCACATGTCAAACAATTGCAGAAAAATTGGTCTTTGGGTGTTGGTGGTGCCTTCACCCTGTAACCTTCTAGAGGTGCTCTTGATGAAAGCAAGAATTGGCCTTGCTGTAAGTACCGTATTTATCGGCGTATAACAAGCACACAAAGTTTAGGAGGGAATTTTAAGGAAAAAACTTTTAGGAGGGAAGTTTAAGGAAAAAAACGTACATTTAAATGCCCATCAATGCAGCCTTATCAGTGTCCATCTGCAGCCTTGCCCAAGTGTCATTTGCAGCCCTGCCCAAGTGTCATCTGCAGCCTTGCCCAAGTGTCATCTGCAGCCTTGCCCAAGTGTCATTTACAGCCTTGCCCAAGTGTCATTTGCAGCCTTGCCCAAGTGTCATCTGCAGTGTGATCGTTTAAATTACCGCCGCCGAGATAGACAGTACCGGATGTCCTGTGTACTCGGCTCCTCACGGCTCCTCTCGGCTCATCTCGCAGTCCCGCCCAGTCCAGCCCCTTGACCCGGCTCCTATAATGGACATAACATAGGTCCAATGGCGGGGCTGGGCGTGACTGCAAGCGGAGTACACAGTACACTTGGCTCGGTCTATTTCAGCGGCGCTCGGTCCCTCCTTCCCCTCAGAGGCAGCAGTTCGGCGTATAACACGCACCCACAATTTTCCCCTGATTTTAAGGGGAAAAAAGTGTGTGTCATATGCTGATAAATACGGTAATTGAAATTTGATGCACCTGTCAAACAGGTGTGAAAAAATTGGTCCTTGTGTGTTGATTGGCCCATGAAAACTATACCGAAAATGACTTCAAGTCAAAATCAACATCCACAAAGCTAGGCAGCCTAGACAGTCTTGCAGAGATTCCAGATTACAATAACACTTAATGATCGACATTGGCATCAGGGGCTTGATAGCTGCTGCCAATCCAGGATGCAGGGCAGCCCAGCAGCTCAATGGTGGTCAAGGAGGTTTGCCAACCAATAATGATCCTTATCCTTGATTCCACAAATTCTCGGATCCTTTTGCAGGCTTTAAAGAACATAAGAAGCCCATGCACTGCAAGTTTGTGGTGGGCATGAGAAGCAGAGTCCTTGGGGTCACTAAGGATTACAGTATCTGGAACTGCCTCCTGCCAGTCATGTACTACTCCCAAGGTTTCTGGGGACTGAAAACCATCTCTTAAGGTTTTACATATGTCTTCCTTTGCTTTTATGCCTCCAAAACTGCCAGAATCCTCCTTCTCCTCTCTCTCCTCTTGTGTGTTCTGTGGCGTTGAAAAAATGGTGTCTGCGTAAAGTAGACCTTGAGAGGAAAGGAAATCCTCCTCTTCCTCCCGTTGCTCTGCCTCAAGTGCATTGTCCATAATGCCACACAGAGTATGCTGCATGCATTGTCACGGCTCACTATCCTAGTCGCCTCCTCAAATGGTGACAATACAGTGCATGCATCCTTTCTTAGCAGCCATTGGCATGGGGAAAAAAGCAAAGGTGCCTTGACCCTGTCATTGTACAATACTCACACAGGTACTCGTTGACGGCCCTCTGGTGCATGTGCAGCCGCTGCAGAATTGCCATCTAGTGGGCATGTCAAAAATTAGGCAGTTTACGGGCAGGTGGAATTCCTGCTGAATTTCAGCCAACTGAACACTGGCTGTGCGTGACTGCCTGAAATGGCTACAGACTCTTCTGGCCTGCTTTAGAGGATCTTGCAAACCTGGGTACCTGTTTAAGAAATGCTGTGCCACCAAATTGAGGACATGTGCCAGGCATGTGTCATCTTTCCCTGTCGAAGGGCAGACAGAATATTAGTGCCATTATCACACACCACCATTCCTGGCTCAACTTATATGGCGTAAACCACCTGCCCCTCTAGAGCTGAAAGAATCTCTGCTCCGGTGTGGCTCTTGTCTCCTAGACAGGACAGCCAAAGCACTACATGATATCTTTTAGCCTGATTTGTTGAATGGCCCTTTGAATGCTTAGGGTGGTTCATAGGAAAATCCAACAGAGGAGGGCATGGAGAAGGAGGAGGGGGTGGAGCTGACAAATCTCACATCATCATCAGCAACTGTATGGAGCCGTGGGGGCAAAACAAGCTCCAGCATTGAGCCCTGTCCTGCATCCATCCTCGTTGCAAGCAGAGTTACCCAGTGTGCTGTAAATAAAATATATATCGCCCCCGACCAGGCTTGCTAGACCACGCATCAGCAGTAAGGTGTGGACATGTGCAGTTCATTTCATTCCGAATTGAAATTACAATAGTACCGAATTTAAACAAATCTGAAATAATGAAAAAAATTCAGATGAAATTCGAATTTGAATCGATTTGAATAGTTTTCTAATAAATTTTGAATAGTTTTCGAATTTCCAATGGGATAAAATAGAAAAAGATAGAATAGAATAGAAAAGAATATAACAGAAAATAAAAGAATAGAATATAATATAGTAAAACAGAACAAAATAGAAAATAAAGGAACAGAATAGAATAGAATAGAAACGAATAGAATTTTAAAAAAATAGAATAAAATAGATTGAATATAACCATCTTCCGAAATTCGAATTTCAAACAGAATACATTCAAATTGGAATACATAAGAAAAGAATAGAATAGGAAAATAAGAATAGAATAGACTATAATAGAAGAGAAAAGAATAGAATTAAAAAAACAGAATAGAAAGAATATAACCATTTATCAAAATTCAAGTAGAATCAATTTAAATTTGAATAGAATAGAAAATAATAAATTAGAACAGAACAGAAAATAACAAAATAGCATATAAGAAAAACAACAGAATAGAATAGAAAGAATAAAACCATCTTCTGAAATTCAAATAGAATAAATTAGAATTTGAATAGAAAAGAATAGAATAAAATAGAATAAACAAATAGAAAAACAATAGAATTAAAAAAAAACAATAGAATAGAATAGAAATATAATAACAATTTCCCAAAATTCAAATAGAATCAATTTAAATTTGATAAGAATAGAAAAGAATAGAATAGAATAGGAAGATGGTTATATTCCTTCTATTCTATATTTTTTCTATACTATTCTGTTATTTTCTATTCTATTCTTTTCTATTCTATTCAAATTTGAATTGATTCTATTTGAATTTTGGGAAATGGTTATATTATTTCTAGTTTATTCTATTTTTTTAATTATATTCTTTTCTATTCTATTCAATTCTATTCTTTTCTGTTCAAATTTCAGAAGATGGTTTCTATTTTATTATATTTTTTCTATTCTATTCCTTTATTTTCTATTCTATTTAATTCTCTTTGGAAAATAAAAAACTATTTGAATTAGAAAACTATTCGAATTCGAATTTGAATTTCAAAACGATTCAAATTTGAAAACTATTTGAAATTGATTTGAAAACTATTCAAATTCAAATTCCAAAAATTCTAATCAATTTGAAATGAATGAAACGAATTCTGAAAATGAATTAAAAGGATTAAACAAATTTAACAACCTAATTTATGTAAATAGCGAATCGAAATGAAACAATTTTTTTCATTCTGTACATGTCTAGTAAGGTGGGCCTCGGAGCTCACTGCCTTGCCCAACGATGCCAAAACATTGCCTTCCACGTGATGGTACAGAGCTGGAATGGCCTTACATGCAAAGCAATAGGCACTGTAACCTGCCATTGTGGTACAGTGGGCTGATGGGCTGAACGACCCCCTATTCGGTTCGCATCAGAACTCTCAAACATAACAAAAGTTTGGAGGACAACAACGAACCCCATTAAAGTTTATGGGACCCGAACTGGAAAAATGAAAGTGCCCATTTTGAAGGCTGATATGCAAGTTATTGGGCATACAAAGGGTATGGGGGTCTGGGTATTGCCCTGGGGGACATGTATCAATGCAATTTTTTTTTTTTAAAAGATCATTTTTAAATGAGCATTGATTTAATGATGCTTAAAGTGAAACAATAAAAATTCCTTTAAATATTTTGCCTGGGGGGGTCCTATTAGTCTGCCTGTAAAGTGTAAACCTTAGAGTCAGAACCAGCATCAGAATCAAGTAATGCCTGTGTATCATCAAGAAGCAAGTGGCTGACGCTGTTTTCAAAAAGCTAAGCTGACTCCTTCATGCATAATCCTGGGGCTATAGCAGGTGTAGAAGGAGGCAGAATAAGCCACTCTGTCAGCTGCGGTGGACTGCACACTAGTCTCTGCTTGGGTGACGAAGTATGACGAGGATGAGGATGGTTTAGTAAGCCAGTCCACCACCTTCTCTGCATGCTGTGGCTGGATAGCATGATTAACATCACTGAAAAGAGAAAATGGTGCCCTGCCTGAGGACGGACCACGTCTACCTTTGCCTGTGGACACTTACGCTGCTGGCCCCCTCATAGGGACATGGGAATGTCTGCCTCTCCTTGTTGTTGGTATCCCAGACATGATGGTGGGCTTACATTATTACCCAAATGTAATAGAGACGTGGAAATGTGTATTTGGATGCACTTTAATCAATGGAAAGTGTTGTTTGGTGCACTTTAACCTTAGGACTGCAGCTGACAGAAATGTCAAAACTATAAAAAAAATTAAAAAGGGGTAAAAACAGTGCCACAGTCAAAAACTGCGGCTCACAATTTTAAAAAAGGAGCCAGGCACGGGACAAAAAGAAAATAACACGCAGCAACCAAATAAAAAAAGGGGGGGTATACGGCACTAAATGATATGTAATGCGGTGTAAAACACTGCACTACACAGACACACTCCACAGACACACAACAATGTACTGCAGTAAAACTGCACTGACGCACTACAATATGCTGCAGTAAAACTGCACTGATGCGCTACAATATACTGCAGTAAAACTGCACTGATGCACTTGAATATACTGCAGTAAAACTGCACTGACCCACTTCAATATACTGAAGTAAAACTGCCCTGACACACTAAACTGACACTTCAATATACTGCAATAAAATTGCCTTGACACACTTCAATGCACTGCATAAAAATACACGTATGCACTACACTGACACTACAGTAAAACTGCCCTGACACACTACACTGACACTACAGTAAAACTGCATGGACGCACTACTATGATGCCAAACTATCACTCTATTCACACAGCACTGACACTCTACACTCACAGTTGTGCTCATAAGTTTACATACCCTGGCAGAATTTATGATTTTCTGGCAATTTTCAGAGAATATGAATGATAACACAAAAACTTTTCTTACACTCATGGTTAGTGTTTGGGTGAAGCCATCTATTATCAATCAACTGACATTCCAACATGACAAAACACAAGGCCAAGTCGAGCAGAATAAAGTGAAGCTTCTGGAGTGGCCATCTCCTGACCTCAATATTATTGAGCCACTCTGGGGAGATCTCAAACGTGCAATTCATGCAAGGTAGCCCAAGAATTTACAGGAAGTGGAGGCTTTTGCAAAGAGGAATGGGCAGCTTTACCATCTGAGAAGATAAAGAGCCTCATCCATAAATACCACAAAAGCTGTTACTGATGTTAAAGGGTGCAATACACGGTATTAAGAACTGGGGTATGTAAACTTTTGATCAGGGTCATTTGGGTAGTTTCATTATGATTTAAAAAGAGTAAACACAGTTGTTTGATAATAAATGGCTTCAGTCAAACACTAACCTTCAGTGAAAAAAATGTTTTTGTGTTATCATTCATATTCTCTGAAAATGGCCAAGAAATAAAAAAAAATTCTGCCAGGGTATGTAAACTTATGAGCACAACTGTATCTCCACTCCAATACCACACTGCAAATGGCTCCTCTGGGAAGGAACCTTTTATTGTATGGGGTGGGTCTATGAGCAATGAGCCATAATTGGCCTAAGTCCTCATGACTTTCTCCCATCATGGCTCTGCAAGTGTTCTGTGCCCTGATTGGGCAAAATCTTGCTTCAGCCAATCAGGGCTTAGAATACACTGTGCAGCACGCAGTGCTTTTGTGGAGCACTGCGTGCTGCACAGTGCTTTGTGGAGTGTTTGGTGGGTCGAACAAATGGTCGAACGCCCTGCCAATTCAGGTGTTCGCCGAATGGGTGAACAGCCAATGTTCAGGCTGAACTTATGCTCTGCCTGAACCCTTCGCCCAACACTATGGTACAGGACATTCTGCAAATTCATGGGAGGGGGAAGAATCCACCAAATGAAAAGGCAGGAGTTGTAAAGCCAACAATTTGGACAAAAGCAGCTGGGGCAGAGATATTTGCCAGCTATACTCTGCAGCTAGTGGTGTTGCTGGCAGATGTGTTGCAAGGACCTGTGACACCCTTTGCTATACCATCAACACTGTCAGTGGAGGCTGCTGAGAGGTCATGAGATATAATGGGGGTAGACATGAAAGGTGAGGAGTGAGGAGAGGAATTGTGTTCCTTGTGTGTGGCTTTCAGTTGCTCTTGCCAACGGACTGAGTAGTGGGAGGTTAAATGCCTTGTCATGCATGTGGTACCCAAATAGCTGGTGTTTTTGCCATGCTTGATCTGCTTGTGGCAGAGATTGCAAATTGCAACAGTGCGATTGGCTGCACATGTGCTAAAAAAGGCCCACACAGATGAGTTGTGGGGAGTGGGCCGACAGATAACAGCTCCACAATCTGATGTAATAGGGTGGCTGCTCTCTACTCTTCCATGATGGCTGCCTCTGGAGGACATCCTGCCTCATTGGGGTTGTTTCTCCCCCTCACTTTCCTTCTCTGCTCTGTCTGGCACCCAAGTCATATCAGTGACTTCATCATCATCCCCTTTATCCTCATCATCACTGGAGCGAACTTGGCAATACGCTGCGACTGAGGGGGACATGACTGGCACTTTGTTGTTTACCAGTGTTCTTCTCTCTCTGTAGGCTCATGTTACTCCCTTCCTCTGCCTCAGAACCAACATCAGAATCAAGTAATGTCTGGCAGGAGAAGCTGTGGACAAGGAGGCAGAATAAGCCACTCTGGCAGGTGCGGGGGACTGCACGCTAGTGTCAGCTTGGGTCATAGAGGATGAGGAGGATGAGGATGGTTTAGTAAGCCAGTCCACCACCTCCTCTACATGCTGTGGCTGGATAGTACTGACAACATCACTAAACAGAGACAAAGGTGCCCTGCCTGCTGACGACCATGTCCACCTTTGCCTGTGGACACAGATGCTGCTGGCCCCCTCACAGTAGCATGGTAATGTCTGCCTCTCCTTGTTGGCCTCCCAGACATGATGGGGGACTTATTACCCAAATGTGATAGATACTGGGATAGATACTGGGATATGTGTAATTGGATGCACTTTATTAAATGAAAAGTGGTGTTTGGTGCACTTTAAATTGAGGACTGCTGCTGACAGAAATGTAAAAACTATTAAAAAAAATAAAAAAATAAAAAAGTGGGAACCCCAACATTGCAGTCAGAAAAACTGCGACTGACAATTTGAAAAAAAAGGGGGGGGGGGCAGGCAGGGGACAAAAAAAAAAAAACACGCAGCAACCAAAAAAAGGGGGGGGGGTATATAGCACTGTAAACAGCACTAAATGTTATGGTATGCTGTGTTAAACACTGCACTACACTACACTATACTGACACACTATACTGACACACTATTTAACACTCTACACTTAGAGTCAAATGTTATGTAAAGCTGTGTTAAACACTGCACTACACTAACACACTACACTGACACACTATACTCACACACTATACTAGCACTACACTAACACTCTACACTCAGAGTCACAATAAGTGAACACACTAACTGCTAGTAGCAAACTGAGCCCTGCTCTATCTATTTCCACTCCAATACACTACAAAAGATTTATATGGGAAGTTACCTTTTATAGTGTGTGGTGGGACTATGAGCACTGAGTCATCATCACGTTGTCCAATCAGGGCTCTGACAGTGCTAATTGGCGAAGCCTTGCACCTGACCAGCAGTCAGGTGCAAGGCTTCATCCAATTAGGGCACTAGAATGCACTTGGAAGCACACAGTGCATTGTGGGTTGCTTGGCGGGCGAACATCCCGCTGAGCTACCCGCAAATTTGGGTCTTCGCTGAACGTTTTGCTCAGCTTGAACTGTTCGCCCAACACTACATAGTACAGATGTTTGGCTGGGATGCCTTTATTGTTTCTGGTGGATTTCCTGAAAAATGAATGACCAATTTGAGGGCGTGAGCAGAGGCAGTGATGTAAGTAGCTACTTTTAGCTGTTATATGATTTTGTTCTTTATGGTTTTGTATTATTATTACGTTATGTATCATTCACCGATATTCATTCCACTCACTTGATGATTTTTAATTTATTTATTTATTTGCAGATTTGCACATTTTATGATTGCCTGATTTGCACCATTTTTGCTAGCATGTTTGCACAGATATAAGAGACTGACTTGCATAATTTACACAATGATTTTTGCACACATTCCAGCAGTGCAGCACCACTCATTATATATCATTCAGTTGCGAAGGACGTAGCGGCCGGCTTCCTGGACCACTCCTTAACAACCAGCTATTCTTCACACAGAATTTAGATTGATCGATCATTTTTTGACTGATTCGAATTCGAAAATTTGGAATTTGTTAGAAAACGAATAAATGAAATTAAATTAAACAAATTTCAACAAAATGTGTTACTATTTTATTCGGAGATTCAGATACATACAAATCTCAGAATAAGCCCATAAATTCCTCTGAATTTACATTCAGACCAAAATGAATTGCACATGTCTAGCCCCCGGTATGTGGTTGGCATATCAAACAACATGATTCTTTCACTCTCACATAGAGTATGGTTCATTCTTTCTGCAACCTTGTTTTGTTCTCAGTTGTATGGTACAGTAGTTTGAATTATTATGCCATGCTTTCTGAGAATAGCCTGTGTGTTATCACCTGTATATTCAGTTCCATTGTCTGTGTGCAATACACTTGGCATTTTGCCAAGTTTGTTGTTTACTTGAGCCAAATACTGTTCAGGTTTCTTTGGTACTTCCCTTTTGTTGTGTAACAGATATAGTGTAGTATACCTGGAGTAATCATCTATAAAAGTGAGAAAATACCTTTTCGCTCCTGAAGTTAATTTTTCCATTGAACCGCAAAGAGCTGAACGAATTAGGTCTAGAGGTTTCTTAGCTCTGCTGTTACTCTGCTTTGGAAAGGCTTTTCTTGTAATTTTTTCTTTTATACAGCATGTGCATTTCACTGTTTGATCACTTGGACTAATTTTTATTCCACTTGCATAGTCATTCTCAGTTCTTTTCTTTATTATGTCAGGACTTCTGTGCCCAAGTAGTCTGTGGCATGTGTGAATGCAGTTTGAATGCTTTTCCTCCTTGGCAGTATTAACTACCTCATTGCAGTTCAGCTGATACAGTTTATAAATAAAAACATTTCTGTCATTTGTCATGTGACCATAGCTCCTAAATCAACACACCATGCTTGCAAAGATGAGGTGCAACTTTTGGATTGAAAAACATATTCATTCTCTGAAGCAAAACCATTTTTTTCCTTCACACATTTGGCCATTTGTAGTTTAGTTTATTTTTGCATTCTAGCTTTCCAGATTCTGCAATCTGCTTTTAAATTACCTTGTTTCTGGAACACAAAACATTTAAGTGTTTCTTGTTGCGTGTTGCTGTTTTTATTCCATTTTTCGTCTTTAAAGCAGACTCTGCAACAGAAGCATCGTCACTGTTAATGCTTTCTGTTTTACGCTTATATTCATCCTCAAGCTTGCTCCTAACATATTCCAATGTCAGTTCATCACCTGGACATGCATCAAGTGCTGTGACTAGCATTTCATAACTTTTTGGTAAGCCACTGAGTAATAGTGTTGTGACATGAAAATCATTTATTTCTTCCCCTTATGTGCCTTATGTAATCCTGCATCACCTGGACTTTCATCTACATGGTTTGGTATAGCTTTCTAATCAAATACAGTTTATTGCTGAGATTAGCTCTTTCATGCACCTTTTATAATACTCTTTAGCAAGAGCAGTTTCACACTTACCTATATGTATGATTTGGTCACTTTCTATGATAAGAGAGATTGTGCTGTGAGCCTTTTGGTCTTTATCCACTTACCTGAAGGGTATCCTGGCCTGATTTAATTTATACATTCCCACATAGTTTTTATTATTAGCAGCATATTCATCTTGAATTTCCAAGACTGGCAGTTCTTGTTTGTCAGATTTGCAAATGAAAGCTTTGTTGCGGTTGTGTTACAGCCCATTTTCTTTTATTATGTTGCAGTCTTCTTTCTGTTGCTGTATCTTGCACTTATTTGCTGTAGCTGGTGTTGACTGGGTTATTAGCTTTTCTCTGGGTGTCTGGGTGCGTGTCTGGGCCCATAACCCGTTAGAAATTCTGTAGATAACCCTACAGAAAAGTCCACATGGGCTTTGCTGCTTAACTGCAGACAGATAACAGGAAACTTTATTCAGGGAAAAGACAAAGAGCATATCATACATGCAAACACTGCCATCTACTGGTTGAAGAATATATATATATCTAATAAATGTGTGTAGCGCTGGTAGATTTTAATCTACCGCTGAAAGGTTAATCTTATGGGGTTACTTGTTAGAGGAAGTTAGATTTGCCTCTGTTCCAGCTTGGCTGAGTTGCATGTGGTTCCACACTGTGCCGGTGCGTGTCGTTGTCACCATTGGCTGGTGTTGGAAGAGCAACATGTTGAAGTGTATGAGTGCTCCTCTGTCCCGGAGACAACTCGGTGGAGGCGGTCCTCCGAGTTGCATTCTGGGAGAGGGTATTTATGGGACAGACGCCATGTTTGGGAGTTCATTTCCAGCCACCTGCTGGCCCTCCTGGCCGACAGATATGCGTTAAGAGTACCACCTCGTGGTCCTCCGTTCAGGAGGCCCACATCGCTGCGGCGTGTGGGTGGGCCAAGAAGCCTGTCTGGGGCCTACCACAGCAGCAGAGGAATGGTCCTGAGCTGTCTATCCTGAGTGAAGAAGCTGGACAACTGAAGAGATCCCAGGGGAGGACCCGTCATGGAAGGATCATGCAGAGTGCTGGTCTGGAGAGGGGCCTGGTGACTCGGTTGGAGGACGTATCATGAAGTAATCTTACTGCATAGTACTGCCGGGTTGGCTTAAAGGTTCAAGTACTGTGTCTGACATTCATCTTAAACCAATACATCCTGTGGCAGAGGATTGTACGGGTTTTACTCCAAACAAGTCTGTGGCAGAGACTTTTGTTCATGCTACGTACTGGCTGCTAGACAAGTGAGAGAGGTCTATCCAGGCGGGCAAAGATTGGGTCCCACAAGGGGGAACGCATTCAACCATTCAACCGCAAGTGTTCAACTCCAGAGAATGTCCTAAAGAATACTAAAAAAAGGTATTTGAGCTTCCCTGCGACTTTCCTTCTGTCTCTTTCCTGCTACTTCCTTTATTGTTTGTTCATTAAAGCATTGGAAAATCTACTCAAGTGTTAGTGCCCACATCGTCCAGAGGTAAACTCAACGGGACCCTAGACCCGGTGCGGTGAAACAGAGGTGTCAAGAGTAAAGGTAACAGCCCGCTTTAAACCAGCAGCTCCACCGAGAGTTAGTGCTACATATGGATGTACTTATATTTCAACATACATACCCCCCCTCCCCCCACAACACCTATTCTGACTAATCTGTATACTTACCTATTTTCAGGCCGCTCTGGTCCGGTCACACGATCTTGCTCCCCTGTGTCAACAAGAGGCCGCTGCACGGGAAAGGAGGGAGCACAGGCAATAGAAGGGTCATAGGAGCATATTTGCTCCTAGGCATAACCAGCCATTGTCAAGTGTTCTCTCCTCTTCCTTTCAGCAGATGCTTGCTGACACAGGGGAGATCATGTGAATGGACAAGAGCAGCCTGAGAATTCGTAAATATAGAAAACTTTCTTACATAGTTTAGTTAGAATGGGTGTTAGGAGGGGGGGGGGGGGGGAGTATTTTTAAGAGTAGAAGGTTTGCCTGGAATTTTACTTTTACTGCCCATTTGAAATATTTCTCCCCCATGTAATATACTGTATCTCTATACATTATAACTGCATACAGCAATATATTTATCCCTACTGCATATCATCCCACAACTGTACATCTCTTCCACAGCAACATACCTTCTCCATCTCCCCTTTAACGGTGCATCACCCATAAAAATATTACATCTTCCCAGCATTACAGTATAACTAAAGGCAAAAATGTTTTTGATAGTTTTGGATGGCGTGGAGTGGGATTAAAATTGAATTGTTGGGTTTTTACTGCCGACTGTGTCCCCCAAGGGAGGTTCACCCTCTCCCCCACTTATTAGGTTGGCTATTATCAGCAAAAGTGAAAGTGAAAGAGAGTTAAAAATTTTGAGTTGTCACCAGAACAGGGATAGAGGGGAAATCTAATGTTGACAGTAGTTCTAGTGACAACCAGGGATAGCCTTACTTTAGAGGGATTTTCTCTCACTTCCTCTTGTGGCTATCTAATGGGAAGTAAAATGAAATGGGATGTAAAAAAAACTGACAGGTGTTATAACCCTCTATTACTCTATCCAAAATAAAAAAAGTAAACATAACAAAAAAAAAGTTTTGCTTCCACTTTAAATATTCCTCCAACAGTACATAGCCTCTCTGGCAGTAAATGCATCCCACAGCACTACATTTCACAAAGTGTTATATTATCTCTCTACACACACACACTATAAGTTATGTATATCCCCCCCCCCAGCAGCACATCTTTTTCCTTGGGGGCAGTGACCTTCCCTCAAGTGCCTGGTTCCACCTGGGATGGACAGCCATATCATCCAATCAGAAAGTAGGGAATACAGTACATGCAGGACATTTGCTGATTAACTACTTGCAGGGTACACAATAGCCCAGGCCAGGTTCCAGAACAGCTTTATACTTTCCTGTTATAAACATTCATGTTTCTTTCTCTTGTATAGAAATCACTATATTTTATCAGCAATGTATTACAGTAGTGTTTTACTAAGACAGTGCATATTTAGAATTCAAAAGAAGAACATTAGTTTCTATTTTTTTTTTTTTTTCCACATCAGCAAACTTTTAGAGAGATTTTAAGTCAGCTGCGTCATTTACGCTGCGCCCTCTCTCTTTTTCGCATCATTGTGGATTAAGGAAAATTGTAATCTCTTTAATACAAAAACTTTTAATCGATTTTCCCTTTCCCTTTTATCCACTAAAAATACCAATATTTACTTATCTATTTTTATTTTTCTCTCCCCCTCCCCCCACCCCCCCGAAAAAAAAAAAAAAAAAAAACTCCCCATCCTCCCCCTCCCTCTCCCCCCCCACGGTCCTCAAGCATCTATAGATGTCATGTACCTTTCTGTGTTCCTATACTCATGCCATCTTGCCCACGTCTTAGTGTATTTATCTCGCCGGCCTTCCATCGAGTGTTTTGCTTCTTCCATTCCTCTAACCCATTCTACCCTTATTATCCAGTCCTTCATCCTTGGGGCTTCTACCCCTTTCCAGTGACACGGGATCAGTGCTTTAGCCGCGTTTAAGAGGAATGGGGTTACTGACTTGGTGTATTGGGAGATCTCTCTTTCCGTGTCATGGAACAGACACGTCCAAGGATTTTTATTAACCTGCTCCCCCGTTATCTGTTGTATTTCGCTCAGGACTTCTCCCTAATATTTCTGGATTTTAGAGCACTCCCACCATAGATGGGCAAGAGTGCCAATTTTTCCACATCCTCTCCAGCAAGTTGGAGGGGTCTCAGCATCATATTCATGTACCTTCCGGGGCATCCTATGCCATCTTGCTATCGCTTTGTAGGCCATTTCATGTGTCCGGGAGTCTCTTGCCGTTAAATGAACCATCTTTAGAATCTTACTTCTATGTGCTTCACCTTCTAAGCCTCCTATTTCCTTTTCCCACTTTTCCAAAAAAGTGGGGAATCCTTTACTAGCTTCCCCCCTTAGGACGCTATATAATTTTGAAATACTTCCTTTCACACACGTGGGGGTATTTAATAGTTTTTCAATATCCCTTAACTGGTCTTTTCCTCTTAGTGGTTGTGGCAGTGAACGTGTAAAGTGCTGTAACTGGGCGTACCTCCACTTGTCTAGTGGTTTGTTCCCCCAGGCCTGTGTGATTTCAGTGTAAGTGTACAATCTATTTCCTTTCATCACATCTTGTAGTTGTATTACATCTTTTTTTGCCCATCTCGTGAAATATAGGTATTCCTCCTTCCCAGGTAAAAAATAATCCGTGTTTAATAGTGATAATAATGGTGAATTGAATTCCCAATGGCAGCTCTTGCCTACCCTATCCCAGATTCTAAAAGTGTTCTTAGTCAAAAAATTAACTCTATTTCCCAAATCCCTATATTGTGGTGGAATCCATATTAATTTTTCTATATCCACCCCACTCAGTGTTGCTTCAATATTCACCCAACTTTTCTCCTGTTTACTGTGTAGCCAGTCAATTATCCTGGAGATAACAGCCGACTGATAATACTTTTTGAAATCCGGTGCACCTAACCCTCCCAATTTTTTATCCTTCGACAAAGTGTCGTACGCTACCCTAGGGTGCCTACGAGCCCATATAAATCTTAAAATTAAAGACTGCAGTTTAGCAAAAAATATAGGGGGGATCTCTATTGGGACCATTTGGAAGGTGTATAATACCATGGGCAGCACAAACATTTTGATCGCATTTATCCTGCCTATCCATGACAGGGCTTTATATCTCATCCTACCTAATAGATCTTTAGTTTTATTGAGTAGGGGTACATAATTATCGGCGAACAAGTCCCCCGGTGAGGATGATATTTTTATACCTAGATAAACCAGTTCCCTCTCACACCATACAAATGGAAGCCTGGCTTGGAGTGCTCTCTGCTCTCGCTTAGGGATTGATATATTTAGGAGCTCTGACTTACTCATGTTTATTTTAAAGTTTGCCAAACCCCCATAGTGCTCCAACTCCTTGAGCGCCATGGGGATTGTCATTCTAGGACGGGTAACGAAGCATAGCAAATCGTCAGCAAATGCTGCTATTTTGTACTCCTTCGTTCCAACCTTAATTCCCTGAATGTCTTCGTTCCTACGGAAAGCCGCTAAGAGTGGCTCTAAGGATAAGATAAACAAAATTGGGGAGAGAGGGCAACCCTGTCTTGTCCCGTTAAACAATTCAAGGGGACAAGACAAGGTCCCATTCACTCTAATACTCGCCTTGGGGTGCCTATATAGTGAGAGGATCCATCTCATCATCCTCTCTCCCAATCCTAGATGTTTCAGAGTTTCAGTCATAAAACCCCAATCCACTCTATCGAATGCCTTTTCGGCATCGATTGATAGCAGAGCTGCTGGGGTGTTACTCCTGATTGCTTCCTGCATGAGAAGTAATGTTTTCAGTGAATTGTCTCTCCCCTCCCTACCCTGGAGAAATCCCACCTGGTCACTGTGTATCCACTGTTTTAATCCAGTTTTTAGCCTATCTGCAAGTATTTTAGCAAAGATTTTTGTATCTACATTTAAGAGCGAGATTGGTCTGTAGCTTCCGGGTGAGGCTGGATCCTTTCCTTCTTTCAGGATAAGGGTGATATACGCTAGTAGGGATTCTTCTCGGGACTCTTTGTTCTCCCCGAGGGCATTCAAATAGTCACACAATTTGGGTACAAGTATTTCAGAAAATTTTTTGTAGTAAGCTACGGAGTATCCGTCGGGGCCCGGGCTCTTTCCCAGGGCAGTGTTCTTTATAGCCTTTTCTACCTCCCCTTGGGATATGGGTGCATCAAGACGCTCAACCATATCCCTCTCTGCCCTGGGAAGGTCTAGTCCCCGAAGGTACTCCCTTATCCTTTCCTTCTTGTTATCACTCAGTCTCTCTCTCCGGCCTACCTTATAAAGTGCACTGTAATAAGAGTGGAATATTCTAGCAATTTTTGGGGTAGAGAATTCAAGGTTCCCCTCTTCATCTCTTATTTTAGGTATAAAGGTCTTATTCTTTTTTTCCCTAATCCTTCTGGCCATCCACCTTCCTGGTTTATTCCCTTCTCGATACATATCTCTATTTATCGTATCGAAAGCACAGCTCCTTTCCTTCTCCAGCAAATCATTCAGGTCTCTTCTTTTCTTAATTAGCTCATGCTTTTCTGGGAGCCCCCTAGGTCTTGTACTCTGTTCTGCTTCCTGGATCTCCCTGTATAAGTGTGTCAACTTTTCTCCCCTCTCTTTTTTTTTCCTTGTTCCGATAGCAATCCAAATCCCTCTTATATAGGTTTTGTGTGCTTCCCAAAGAGTGAATCTGGATATGTCCTCTGTATCATTAATCTCGAAGTAACTTTTTAATTCCTGCTCTATTTTCGCAACTGCATCTGGATCTTGTGTGAGGGAATCATTAAGTTTCCAGTTTATCCTAGGCCGATCCACACCGGCGATCTCTACTTGGATTTCCACCGATGCATGATCGGACAGGGTAATAGCCTTAATTTCTGCTATCTTCAAAAAAGGGACCATCTGATGTTCTATTAAAATGTAGTCTAACCTCGAGAATGATTTATGAGCAGGGGAGAAGAAAGTGTAGTCCCGATCTTTTAAGTGGTTTATTCTCCATGCATCCATTAATTGAAGGTGATTTAACATTTTTTTGAGTGTCTTTCCATGTGTGTCCGATCTTAATTCGCCCCTTGACGTGTCCACCTCAGGTCCATACACAGGTTCAAATCTCCTGCGACTATTAGTTTACCTTTTCTAAAAGATTCTAGTTTCGTCAAAATTCTCTTTAAAAGATTCTCCGGGTTTCTATTAGGGGCATAGATATTCACCAATGTGATCCACGTCTCAAACATTTTCCCTTTCACAAACAAGAACCTGCCTCCAGGATCGGCCAATCGCTCCTCTTCTTCAAACGTCATTGTTCTATCGAACCCTATAGCTACCCCCCCTGAATGTGCTGATCCAGCGTCCCCCATATAACCACTTTGGGAACAAGTGCGATGCGTGCGTTACATAGGTTTCTTGCAGAAACACCACGTTTGCGCCCAGGAGGTGCAGCTCCTGATTGATTTTATACCTTTTTTTCTGTATTCAGTCCCCTCACGTTATATGTAACGAAATTAACTACTCATATTTTTTATTACTGGAAAGAGCGTCCGGCCAATCCCATGAGGCATAGCAGGAGAGAGAGAGAGGGAGAAAAAAAAAAAAGGCCTGCCCACACACCCCCCTCAATTCACCTTCACCTTCCCTGCCCGCCCCCACTCCCTCCACCCCCCCACCCCCCCATCTGGAACAGATCGCCTATTTCCGGCTGGGCAGACTCCTCTGTTCAAAATATGGATCAGGTGGCTTCCCTCGATCAGGTGCCACCCTGCACCCATATTCCCCATAGGGCTCATGTCGTGAGGACTCCCCGTATCGCCCCGGCGCCCTCCCCCCTCCCCCCGCCCCGCTCATGTCGGCACTACCCTTCTGCCCCTAACTATGCCTCTTGGTTATTAGCTTATATTAACCATTGTGCCCCTCCCCTCCCTCCGCCCTATTGTATCTCGCGCTGAAGCTGCAGTCTCTTCCACACCCCAACCAGGAATACGTGGAGGAGCGATGTCTAACTTGCGACAAAAGTCCTCAAGGTCTTCTGGGAATCTAAGCACTGCCGTTCGTCCATTCCTTTTTCCAATTAGGCAGGCCGGGAACCCCCATTGATATGCTATTTCTGTCGTTTTCAGTAGGGCTGTTAGCGGCTTCAGCAGCCTCCTTCTAGTGAGGGTCTCTGCTGATAGGTCTGTGTAAACCTGTATCTCTGCCCCTTCAATGCTTAGGCCTGATTGATGTCGCAGTTTTCCCAAAATTTTCACTTTTTCCTCCTCATAGTGGAACTTCACTATCACATCCCTTGGACTTTCTGATGTAATTATGGGGTATCGTGCAACCCTATGGGCTCTATCTACTTTCAGGGGGGCCATTATTTCTCTATCCAGCAATGGGTTTAGCAATTGTTGTAGTGCCGGCGCCAGCTCTTCCTTCCCGAATTTCTCTGGGAGACCCTTGATTCGCAGGTTTTTGCATCTGCTGCGATTCTCCTGGTCTTCTAATTTATAAAGAAGGCTTCTATTTGCTCTTCGTATGTCTCTTATTTGCATATTCATACCCTCTAGTCTCCGCTCGTGTTCTTCCAATCTGTCCTCCATCTCCTCCACCCTTTTCAATACATGACCGATGTCTACCCTTACAGTCGCAATCTCTTTTTTAAGGGAGGTTTCCAGTTTCAGTAGCAATTCAGCAAGTATTTCTCTAATATATGGAGCTTCCTCCTGTGTGAGCTGCAGTGGTGGTTTATTCCCCCTTGCAGTATCTTCCTCCTCAGTTCTCCCATAAGGGCCTTCCTGTGTCTCAGAGCCATACATCTGCTGGCTTCCGCTGATCCTTACTCTTGCACTTTTGCTTTTATTCTCCTCTGATGCCCCTCTCTGTTTGTTTATTCCTGGGCGTGAGGATACTCCCAATCTGGGACTCCCTTGAGGTTCTTCCAGCATGCTGGCTTCAGTTGACATGTAGCGCTGAATCCCGCCTGGACTTGTTGCAGTTACAGTTCCTTTATTACCTTTAGTTGCCTTCCCCCTCATTTCCACAGGCCTCTAGTACTCCACCCAACCCGGACGATTAATACAAGCCTAGGTATGAGACCTAGTGGTTGTATACAACTTGCTCCTTGACGGGGTCGGGGGCCAACTCCCTCAGTTCCCTCTTATAACCCTCTTATACCGGTGTACAAGTCGCTGGTATCCGCTTATGCAGAGGATCTTATATTAATTCCACGAGAGACCTCCCGGACCTACTTGGGTCTATAAGGGGTCCTGCGTAGAAACCTTGTCTACCACCGCCCACCCTGCACGTCAGGTCTGGGCGGGAACGTTCACCTCCCAAAAACACCTGTTTAGTCCAAGTAGCCCAGGATAGCCGGTATTTAAGCCAAATACTTGGAGTTTCTTAGCCTTAAGACATCAAAAAGGGTCGGGGGGGTTCCCACGTTAGAATATCCGTAGAGAGAAAAAAAAAAAAGGGAAAAGAAAGAGAAAGCGAATAGCAATGGGACCATCTACTCAGATCAACTGCGACCTATTACAGGCATCTCAGAGGGTTAATACTGTTGCAGATATTGTCATTTAAAGTCAAGAATTTTATCTTCCACTCCGACTATTCTTATGAACAAAAAACCCAATCTGTTCTCCTTGAAGTTTATATATATGACTTAGTCCCCCTACTTCTGTTCCTCCTCCTCTACCTTAAGAGATTGCAGAGATCCAAGGGGGAGGGGGTGTAAGTGAACGCAAGTGCTCACACTAAGTAAGTAGGTGAACAGTTCATCTGTATATAGACAAGTGCACCTCAAACACATCTCATCTATTCCTTATTGTTTTAGGGATTGTTCCTTCAGCCTTTTAGTACATATCATGTGTCCGGGCATCTCAGTAGTATATAGCAGGGTTAGTTTTATATCAAGATTACAGTTTAAGTTCTTACCCTGTTTTCCGGCTGCTTTCCCACCATAGACACTTCAAAAGGGGAGTAGGGGGTGCACCAGGGGGTATATCAGCATATACTGAGCTCTCATCATCTCTCACCTCTCCCTGCTCCTGTTCCAGTGTATCCCCTTGCTGGCTCACCCCCCTCCAGCTGCAGCGTTACCTTGCTGTTGTTAAGCCAACCTGTGCCTCCAAAGCAGTTCGCGGTCTCCTCCCTGTCCGTTGCTTCGGAGCTCCAAGCTCCAGGTGTCAGTGTCAGCGGCTGTGCTGTGATTCGCAGCGGCAGCTAGGGCAGCGAGGGGCGAGCGGCTTCCCCTCTCTATCCCCCTCCAGACCGCGTCGGAAGCATCTCACGGTGCCAACGTCTTTGCGGCTTCCTAGCCTCCTCCTCTCTGTTGAGCGGGTGTACGGGGGGAGCAGTGGCACCAAGCCTCCTACGGAGCGCTCCTACGTAGCGACGCTCCGCCCCATCCCCCTGCCATCCAAAACATTAGTTTCTAGACAAGCAAAGCTTATGTAAATTTGCTATTGTCAATTTGAAGTAAAATTTTGCCAACATACTCTGCGGTGTTATTCACGATTATAGTTTTAATTACATATACAGGACAGCATGTTTATTAATAACCATAATCTATACTTAACATTTTACTGACATTTGATGAGTGTACCTGATTTGTGACAGCCTGTATGCACACAGTACATTTGATAGCATGTGGTTTGTGACTTGTTGCCTAACTATGAGTCAAGCACACAATTAACAGTTTCAAAATGTTTCTATGGAGTGTCATGTTCAGGCAGCAGAAGATTTAAAATAAAATGCCAGGAGATGGCACAGTAAGATAACAAATGGTCCTTAAAAATTAATTCCAGATCCAAGGAAACTAATATGGGGTACTGAATGGCTACACATATACCCCCTGACAGCTAGACAATTTATATAATGTGTGGCTGTATTTCCAACCATCAGGGACATGAAAAGAAATCTCAAACAATAACTTCTTACGGACACAGAATTTCAGGTATCTACACACAGAGCGCTTTTTCAGAAATGTTTTATTGAGGAAACCTTTACCAAAAGTGGAATTAAGCAAATTATGCATCCAATTTATTATACAGAGTGGTATGCTAAGTCTCAGCTAAATATTCTGGCAGCCCTGAGAATAGAATAAAACAGATACATTGTCTAACTAGTCCTTGACTATTGGCGACCTCCCGTCAAACTCTAAATTACCCACATTATTGCCTTGGCTTTTGATATTATGTTTTCTCTCTTTCTTTCATATTATATTATATCTTTTTCACCATGTCTTCAATCACACATGTTCATATGCTAAGCCTGTTCCTTGGATGAGCCTTGTGTTTGATGCTTATCTGGTAATATGTGGCCACATGTTCTGTATTACTGCTATATTCTATCGAGGACGGCCTTTGGGTAATTTGTTTAGTACCTGGAAAGACCAAATTTGCAATAAAAATTATTTAAAAAAATTAACATGTCATATGTGTTATGTTTATCAAGGACAATTCAACATCCCCAGCCAGGGGTAGGCACAGCCACTTTCTTACCATTCCTGAGTAAATAGCAGTCTTGAACAAGTACCAGGTACTTTCACAAAGCATAATTTAATCTCTTTTCTGCTCATCCACAGGTAACTGTTGCCCTAAACATCCAGCTTAACTCTTTATCTGCTGTGCATAAAGGAAACTGCCTTCTTGCTAAACAGAGGGTTTGGTAAATGCTGCCTAAGACAACTGTAGAGCTACCTCTGAAGGAACCACTGGTAATTTGGGTTCACTGTTCTTGCCCAGTCCTATGTGAGGCTTCACCCTCACTGACACCACCACTATACGTTGCTGTAAACCTCAGCAGGCACACAAGAATTAGACTCACAGCTCTGTAAAGGATAAATAGACTGTATTGACAGGATAAGGTAATAAAATTATTACTAAATATATTGACACATGAAATCAATCACCACAAACACAATGTTGATGGTATAACTGACCTCTCAATCCTCTAGTAAAGCCTCGTACACGCGATCAGATTTTCCGCAGACAAAACCTCAGACTTTTGTCTGAAGGCGTGTACCTGGATTTTGTCTTGCAAAAAAATGGCAAGGAATTGTCAGCCAACAAACACGAATGTAATGACGTACTACGTGGTTTTTCAGCTCTTTAGCGCCACCCTTTGGGCTCCTTCTGCTAATTTCGTGCTAGTAGAAGTTTGGTGAGTGTTGATTCGCACTTTTCATTTAGCGCTTTTTATTTAGTGTTTTCAGTTTGCACTTTTCATTTTGTGCTTTTCAGTTCGTTTCTGGTTGAATAATAATGATTTGATTTGTTATATTTTCTACATTTTTGGATGCATAGAATGCACTTTTTGGTTAAGTTCTATTAGCAGATAGCATGTCTAATTTTATTTGTTTTATTTTTTTAATGTACAATAAAAAAATTGTGTAGAATAATACTTGGCTATGTGTTTTACTTCAGATGACATTTTGGGAGTAGGCAGGTACATTTAAAAAAAATACAATGTAAAATTGACACGCGACACCAACACAGTTTCTTTATATTTGATCTTAAAAACTATGGGATAATGGTGTTGTAGTAACTTGCCCAAATAGAAAAAAAAGAAAAAAGCATAATAATATTATTCTTGATATCACTAGAAAAAAAAGCCTTTGAAAATTTGTTTGCAATAATGCCGCGTACACACGAGCGGACTAGGTTCGACAGTCTTTCCGACTGACTTTCTGACTAGGTCCGACGGACTTTCCGAACCAACGGACTTGGCCACACACGATAGGACTAAGTCCGTTCATAAGTCCGTTCGGTTTGAACATGATGACGTAAATGGGACTAAAAAAGGAAGTTCAATAGCCAGTAGCCAATAGCTTTCCTTGCGTCGTATTTGGTCCATCGGACCAGCACACAGACGAACAGTTTTCCCAATTTTAGTCCGTCGAACTTTGAGTCCATCAGATTTGAAACATGTTCTATTTCTAGGTCCGTCGGATTTTTATCCCGAAAAGCTATCGGACTAGCCCACCCAGTCCGCTCGTGTGTACGTGGCATAACTCCATCAGTATCACCAGCAAAGCAGATTCATTATTATCCCATTAAAGAAGAAGAGAATGTGCGCTGCATTTAGTAGAGATTTCATAATTTGTCACGTCACGAACGTTAATTCTCCATTACGAACGCTAGTTTACAAGACCGACCGCTTTTGGCTCGTTCTTGCTTCACAGCAAGCATGTTTGTACTTTGGACTCCTGTCCGACAGACTTGTGTACACACGCTCGGAAAATCCAACAACAAACATTTTTTCTGTCGAAAATTTTAAAACCTGCTATCCAACATTTGTCCGCAGAAAATCCGACAATTGTCCGATGGAGCATACAAACAGTCGGACTGTCCGCCAACAGCCTGTCATTACACAATTCCCATCGGAAAATGAGATCGTGTGTACGAGGCTTAAGATAATCAGACTCCAGTTTATACTGTGACTCCAGTTTACACTGGGGCTAAGTTTAAGCCTGAAAGATGAAAATTCAGAGTTAAACATAGAGCTACATCCAGGATAAAGTGCTTGGTATAAGTCTCTGTGATGGATTTTCTGCCATCTAGGTTGGGGCCCTTTATGAACGTTGGCATGCAGGATAAGAAGAGTATGTCAATGAACTGAGAGT